>NC_073252.2:81008906-81310312 GCF_029289425.2 Pan paniscus | reverse complement strand
AACTCAAACCTCTACTTCAATAAACGTTTTACAAACATGTCCATGGAAATGGAATAAGAAAAGTCTGGATAGTTTCATGCCATTCATTACAATTATTAGAAAAAATAATTTCAAGAGAGCAGTGGTATAATTTAATAGCCAACTATAGCTTCAGATTCTCAAAAAGGAAGACCCAGTTTTACAGGACTTTTTAATAGAATCCACTGGAAAAGTGAATCTTTTTCAAGACTATGTACAAAGAACTGTATTCACCTCTCTCATGCAACTGTCCTCTAGTAATGACCCTTTTGCATTCCAGGACATTCTGCATCCTTGGACTTCATCAGCCTGACCTCATTTATCCCAGCCCACAGCTGTGTCCTGGCCCCTGCTCCCAATCACCTACCTACTGATATATTTCACCACTTTTTACTTACCCATTGAAAGCTTTTCTACTTTATTGCTCTACCTTTGCATTACTGCTGCTTGTGACATCTTAACTTTAAGACCCAGTTTTTTCTATGGATCACTGCTTAACTCAGGCAATAAGCTAGAGAAAGGTATTCCAAAAGCATTCCAAGACTCAGCTATTATCCTCCATGGAATGTAACTAATTGCTACCTGTGGATAACATTTTCATTTTGTAAGAGTAACAGTTTTTCAACCTTATTACAGATTATTAAAATGGCTAAAATGTGACATTATAGTGACCTACTAGGGCATAATGGTTCAAACTAGCCACAGGAATGCAAAGCATATAAGACTATAAATTTCTCCAAGAATCTCTAGCTTACTTGTCTCTTGTGTTTCCTCTGCTGTGATTCTCACTCCCTTTGCAATAGGAGAACATGTAATCATAAATCTGTGTTGGCTGCAGTGTCAAAGCAAGATTACACTGGGGGAAGAATCAAGTCCCTGCTCTATTGGAGCCGAGAAAGACAATAGCATCAATCTGACCCTTTTATAACCTCATTGTCCAGCCCTCACTTGTCTCATCTCTGATGGAGAGTGAGAGCAGATCCACCTATCATGTTTTTGCCCAATAAAGTGGCATGTGTTTGCAGAACATCTTGTTTTCATCTTATTCATATTTTGACTTGGCATTTATAGCAGTTGGGTTAAAAAAAAAAAAAAAAGCCACAGTCTGATTTGTCTGCAACAGACAGTCTAATTAAATTGGAGGGGAGGGACAGATGCACAAAACTGCTGAACTGCTCATAATACAAAACATGGCAGCTTCAGTTTGGAAAATCTAGCAAGATGGTGCCAACAATTTCTGCTCACTGAACTAGCTAAAGTATGTAATTATGTTAAGTTATCTTATTTTAATTCCAATTTCACATATATTGCTGATGCATTTGGAAAGAGCTTAGAAGGCCATTATTTGGGGTGTGATCAAAGAACTATATAAACATTCATAAATGCTGTAATGGCTTTCTGACTCAGTTTTTTAAATATTAATAATGTTTTTCAAAATACATATTTATTCATAGGATTTTTTTCACCTTCAAATTATTTTTCCTATATGACTCAAAATCAACAACAGTTCTTCTCTGATACTTATGAACTGTATGAAATCAAGAGCTCCAAATGTTGTTTTTATTATTGCAAACCTGAAGCAAACCTTTATAAATATGAACTCCTATGAATAGAAGCACAAACTGCTTGTGTCTCCAGTGCCAAATCCTTTCGGTTGAACTGTTTTACAATCTATACTTCCAGTATAATGCTGTTCTTTCAGATTGCTGTGGCCATCCACGTTGTTACTGTGAGAGTTTGCTAATCTAACATTGATCTATTTGTCCATTTCATCCTATGCCACTTTGTAACTCCCCAAAGTTACAAAGCCTGTAGGCATCACCATCTTTCAGTGTGAAAAGTACATTAACATATTTGTAGGTAATACACGTTTTACATAAAATATACTTTTCCGAATAATTTACAAGTTGCATGCCCCTATCTGGATGTAAAAATTTTCAAGAAATGATTGCTACAAAATAATTGATTTAAAAAATGCACTAAAGAGCTGATGACATAGAGACCCTAAAATAAACTCCAGAAAGTGCCAAACTCTTAATAGGCAAGAAGATATTTATGTACATTTTATCTTTAGAAAAAGAAAATTAAGCAATAAATGACAACAACAAAAAAGGCAAGAAAATGTGATTCATGAGCAAGAGAGGCATCAGTCAATGAAAGTAGACAGACATGGCTCAGATGGACTTTAATGAAATACGATAAAAATCTAAAAGTGCTAGTGAAAAAAGTGTACAACATGCATGAAGAAATGGAAAATGTCAAGAGAGACATGGAATCTATATTAAGAGGAAAACACTAGTTATGATAAATATATCAAAATAATTTATGAGGGTAAATGCTTATAATACTTCTATGTAGTTTTAACAAATACAAAATACATTCAAAATTATTAAAGGAAAAATAAGATACATTGGCACAACTTATCTTTAATTGTTATTCAGGTAAAATGTGTTTTAGAAAATAGAACAATGTAATGCCTTTTAAAGATGAAAAATTTAAAACGAGTAGTAGCCACCACTCCTTTCTGAAATCCCACTAAAAAAAGTAATTTTTCAAAAGAGAAATAAACCCAAAGAATAAAGAGAAAAACATGCTGGAAACTGAAATGCAACGGAAAGTATTAATAGTAATTGATTTAACAGATTCAAGACAACTGAGTCCTAATGTAACAATGAAGAAACCTCAGAATTTTCCAAATGCCTTTATACATACCAAAAAAAACAAATGACTTAGGAATTGGTAATGTTGGGTACTTACGGAAGTTGGAATAAAGGTAGTGTTAAAATCAGTTGAAAGCTTATTTAGATCTCCTGAGTACCTCGCCTCCTCCACATACCTAAGGCTCTGCTACTTCCCTCCACCCTAAGCCTTTCACTGATATACCAATCAGGCAGATGAATGGTAGTTTATCAAAAGGAGAGGGCAAATTAGAATATACCTGATCAGAGTTGGTAACCAGAATGCTATATTAAAAACAAGGAAATTGGGAGGAAATTTAGATACTATTTGTGTCACTCCACTAGGATTTGAGAACTAGAAGCCATAATTATGTCCTCTAGCCAAACTGAAAGAGTTTTTGGGGAGTCTGGCCAGCCCAAGAGAATAGTTCTAAAGGTAATGAAGGAAACACACACACACACACAAAACCTTAATATTTTCAAATAAATAAGAATATGCTGGAAAAAAGAAACATAAAGCAAAAAAATGAGTCTTTGAGAATTAGAAATATGATATTAGAAATGAAAATTTCAGTAGGAAGAATGGAAGACAAAAGTTGAGAAGGTAAAACAATGAAAGTAAAAAATAGAAAAGAAAAAAAATTAAGCATCTCAGAGGACCAAGGTAGGCCTCTTAACATATAAATAATAGGTGTTTCAAGAAGAGACAATAGAGGAATGGAGAGGAAGAAAAGAATAATTAAAGAAAATGTTCCAGAAGTAAGAGCCACAATTTTCCACACTGAAATATTCACTTGAGTATCCAGGGTAATTGATGAAAATAATCCTACACAATAGGTTTTTATCATATAACCATACCAGCTATAAACTGCCCAACTTTAGGAGCAACATTGTAAATTACAATATGAATTAACCTCTTGGTGCCTTCTGTGATGTTGCCCTGGCTTATTGAAATGCAATGGCCCTTTTCAGCAATCTAAACCATTATGAAATTTTAGAAAACAGAATGAAGCAAAGTTCCCATGAAATTCCAAGGCAGGGGTTGGGTAGTAGAGGCTTCATATGAAGACATCAGACTTCTCAATAATACTGAAAGCGAGGAAACAGTGAATAAAAGTCTTTAAAAACCTTTGTTAGTTGTTGTTGTTGTTGACACTGAGTCTCGCTCTGTTGCCCAGGCTGGAGTGCAGTGAAAAGATCTCAGCTCACTGCAACCTCTGCCTCCCCGGTTCAAGCAATTCTCCTACCTCAACCTCCTGAGTAGCTGGAATTACAGGCGCCCACGACCACACCTGGCTAATTTTTTTTATTTTTAGCACAGGCATGGTTTCACCATGTTGGCCAGGCTGGTCTCAAACTCCTGATCTCAAATGATGCACCCACCTTGGCCTCCCAAAGTACTGAGATTATAGGTGTGAGCCACCATTCCCAGCCAAGTCTTAAAAATTCTAAGAGGAAGATGTTTTCCCACTTAGAACTCCATAGGAAGTCAAACAACAATGTAAGGAGAAAATAAAACAAATAAAACATATTTTCAGACATGCATGCTGTCAACAAATGTACTCCACTGATGCTTAGAAAGCTCCTGGGAATTTTATCCAGCAACATCAGGAAGGAAAACTGAAATATGGAAATCATGGAAGCCAGGAAACTAGAAATCTAAATTAGGAGAGATGAAGAGAATTATTAGTGTGATGGTGTGTGGAGATATCAATTTAAAAACCATCGGAGAAACAGTCTGCATTGGAACAAGAAACTACTTTTACAAAACTTTTCAAAAATAAGAAATTGATAGAATAACTGATGTGACTGAATAAAATGAGAGGAGATTACAAAATTAGGGGACAAATTAGGGATAAATTAATTAGTGAAAAGTGCTTACTAAACTTTTTTTTTTTTTTGAGACAGAGTCTTGCTTTGTTGCCCAGGCTGGAGAGCAGTGGTGCAATCTCAGCTCACTGCAACCTCCACCTCCTGAGTTCAAGCGATTCTCTCGCCTCAGCCTCCGGAGTAGCTGGGATTGCAGGTGCCTGCCACCACACCTAGCTAATTTTTGTGGGTTTTTTTGTTTTTTTGTTTTTTTAGTAGAGATGGGGTTTCACCATGTTGTCCAGACTGATCTTGAACTCCTGGCCTCAAGTCATCCACCCGCCTATGCCTCCTAATCATTTTAAAAGGTATTATTAAGTCTAAGAAAAAAAAAACAATGCACAGGAATAAAAAGTAATCATGGCATATCACAAGGCTCAGCTGGGAGTCAGTCACATAATCATGATAGTTATAATAATGCAAATATTAATCTCACCAAGTTTACGGTATAAGGAAAATTGCAAGATCGGGAGATAGAAAAGCGGGGCTGGGGAGGGTATGATGGGGCTATACATGAAAAAGACTGGGAAATTAAATAATAATGCTAAAACTAAACAGTGGTAAATAGATAAAGAGAAATACTAAAAGAGTAAGAATTGTGCAGGTGGTTGCCTCTGTGAAGTGGGAAATGTGGCACAGGATTGTGGTTCCGCTGCTTCTAACAAAATTTTGGAACAATTTCTCTTTTTTTTTCATGCAGAATATATGCAAACCTGCATTTCAGATAGCTATGTGGTATTTTAATTAGCCATTTGTTGTACAACTATTATATGATCAGTAGGTCTGGTAGCTGTATATATTTATTCATGGATCACTCTCTCAATTCATGATAGTCAGTTGTGTGTCCTGCTGAAAGTTGTCACCTTACCGGTCAGTCATCTTGCCTAATTCCTGGTAGCACCAGTCTCTGGGATTTAGGTATTCTGCCCTCAATTCATATAAATCTTTGAGCCCTATTTGAGAATGGACTATCAGGAACCATAATGTTGCTGTTTAAATTAATTTCAAGTATATCTCTACCTAGAATCGTACAGTGCTTTGCATCCTGTAATTTGTACGATGGTAGTATAGCTTTGTGGTTAAAAATCTTGGGAATGGTTTACAGTCTGCAGCTAGACTGTCTAGATTCAAACTTTGCCTCCAGAACTTACTGTCTTTCTGACTTTAGACAGTTACGTAAGCTGAGTCTTAGTTTATTGATTTATAAAGTGAGATTAATAGTACTACTTACCTCAACAGATTAAATGTTAACTGAAATAATCCATGTAATGAGCTTATTGTGGTACTTGGCATTTAGTAAGTTCAAAAGAAGTGTTGGCTATTATTGTTATTACCTTCTCAGATCCAGGCTTAAAAGTATGGCATTCCCCCTAAAGTCCTCAGCTTCTTCAATAGCTTGAACAATTTGGATTCCAGTATCCTAACTGCCTAGCAGCTTGGCGCTCTGGGGCTTTTATGCAAATGGGACAAGAGGGCTGTCTGTGGCTTTCCAAACATCTCTAAAACAAGTATGCAAATTAGATTTAAATAGCCAGCATTGATTACATATGAAAAAATGATTCCAGCACCTTCTGTAAAAATAATAAAAAAGTCAAGATCATGATCAAACACAGTGAAAGCAAAGTAATTCCAACAGTGTGACTTTGGCTTTTTATTTAGATATATTTTAGTCCTGTATGACATTCAGGAAAAAAAACAAAATGAAACCTGGGAAGTATATAAAGAAAATAAGAATGAAAAATTCTGCATCAATTTGAAATAGGAGAATGAGAATAAACATCAGATTATAAGAATAAAAATAAGGTTTTGTAGCTGTACAGATAGCAAAAATCCATACATATAACTAAAACACTCACTAGTATCAGATGTGGCTGCAATTTAATTGCCCTGCATCCTTAAGAGTCTTGAGGTCCCTGAAATATTATGAAATATTTATCTGTTTTGCTCCTAATTTTTGTTTATTATTGTTTTATTTAAAACAAGACAGTGAGGATAAGCAATGATGAATTGTTTAAATGACAGGATGCTAAATATCTAACAAACACAATTTTAACTTGTGTCAAGGTGTCTCAGAGGGTATTTTTGCACTTAGATGCAGTTATAATTATTCATGATGTACCAGTAAAAGATGCATTATGACATTTTAAACTTCAATCACAACTCATCTGTTTAATTGTGTGTACACTATGCTACTGTGCAATAATAAAAGCATTTATTTGGCAAAATAATTAAAAATATGTTTTTTTCTCCCTTACTCATTTGGATCAGAATCCAAAAATCAGACTGAGATGTAAATGAAAAGGGTACTTAGACTGCCATCTAGTACACATTTTTCTGTATAGCATTATTTCCAGAGCTGTTTGACTAACATCTCTAACACTGGAACAAATATATGCCTAATCATAATTCCCCTTTTTTGTATTGAAAATTGTATGTGGCCATCCTTTTCACTCTTTGACCTAAATACTTCCCCTAACTATTGATTCACGAGTGTTTCAATTTGGATGTCAGGTTACTAGTACTTCATTCATTTGGCCCAGTTATAGAGGTTCAATCTATTAGGAATTTTCTTCAAAGGCTTTATATGAAATGTTCTTGCTACCCAGTTATTTTCTTTTCTCAGAGAGTGTAGAAGGATTGGAACCAGGGGTCTCTCAGGATGCAACATGACTTGGAAAAGTGTTTCTCTTTTTCAAGGAAAATACTTTATTTCATTGGCACATGAACTGTTAGGCCGATGATTAAAATAAGTGGAAATATTTCCATTAATTGTTCTCCTAGAGTATGGCCTACTATCTATTTGTAAGCCTCCTGCCACATACCACATCGTTCCTTTAAAACGTCTGCTCTAGCTCCAAGAGAATGAAGGAACACAAACCACAAGGGACTGGAAAACATGGAATGCACCCAAATATGGCCTAAAATGACCAAAACAAAGCAATATGTCAGGACTCACTCCGAATACCTTTAACACTGGCATTAAAACTGGATCAGTAAATGTTCTAACTTGGCGTTACGTAAGAATAGGCTAGAATCCCAAGGTCATTTAAGAATAGAGCAGAAACTCTAGTCCTTTCACACATTCCTGGAGTTCTTGCAGAAAACAGAGATGTTCGACTTTGTCCAGGGTGAAAGAAAACCTCACTAAAGTGTGGATAAGTAATCTCAGGTCAGGTCAATACCAATCAATTCAATTTATTTGCACACATTAATATTAAGTTCCCGTATGGCCCAGGAAGAGATTTTGGAGATAAAAGAATGACTAAGTCATGGTATATTTCATGACCAGCTCATCATATGTTGGTGACACAAACTTCAGGATTTAGAAAACCTTCAAAAGGCTATATTGTAGCTTAGTGAAAAATCCATCTTTGCAGATTTTCTATTGGAGTTTGGATAATTACTTGTCAGTTAGACAGCTGAAAAGATTTGTATATGGGAAGGACAGATATCTTAGATACCATTTAATGCATAATTCTCTGGTATTGTCATAAGTTGGGCCATTTCAAAACAATAAATAAATAAAGTAGAATATTGTATTTCATTAAGAGGTATAATAATTTGTCTCAAGGACAAGGCTTTCAATAATCAAGTAGCCTAAAGTATTAATGAATCAAGAAAAGAGCTTTTTTTTTCAGTAATGCCTGCAGAGTAGAAAAGTAATGCCTAATCAAATCTCAGAATTACAACTTAAATAATGGTAAAATAGGAGTACGTAACCATTTATTCTTTTTATCTTTCAATGTATAAGGTTTCTTGCTAATAATATTTTATCTGATTTCAGGATATTAACTTTGGAGAGAGATGTTCAAGATAACAATCCTATCCTATGTCTCCAAAATAATTTCAAGCAAAGCCCATTTCACTTTTGTAGCACCATCAACAACTTTTGTTCACTTAATGTCTTTAAATTTTTGACTTATTTTAATTTAAAGAACATGTGAAAATTTGAATTATAAAATAACACCAAATATTATGCATATTTTAAAATGTAGGAAATTCAACTAAAGCTGGATTTTTAAAAAATGCTTTAATGTGTTTATAGCACAAAGCAAAATGAAAATAAATGAGCAAAGCATTCAATTTAATAAATATGAATTGAATCAAATTATATTATTCAGTACATTAATAGTACAAATTTTAATGCAATTTAGCCTCCTGTTTTCACATAAGATGCTCTCTTAAATTGATGTAAATATAATAAACCTATACTTTCTTTTTTTCCCACTTCATCACCTCCATAAAGTTCTCTTTACCTCCACTAAGAGGCAATTATCTCTTAGTAGTTAGCAAACCACTCATGTTAGGCCTCTTTGTCTGTGTTTCCAGTTGCCTGCCTGTTGTATGAGTTTGCCAGGGCTTCAATGAAAAGGTACCACAGGCTGGGTGCTTAAACAACAGAAATTTATTTTCTCACAGTTCTGGAGGCTGGATGTTGAAAATCAAGGTGTCAGCAGGTTTGGTTTTGCCTGAGGCCTCTCTCCTGGGCTTGTAGATAGCTGTCTTTTTCTGATGTCTTTACATGATCTGTCCTCTGTGTGTGTCCTTATTCTAATCTTTTCTTTTTATAAGACACCAGTCATATTGGATTAGGGCCCACACAGGTTACCTCATTTTACTACAATTACCTCTTTAAAGGTCCTCTCTCCAAATATAATCACATTCTGAGGTACTGGCGGTTAGAACTTTAACATATGAAATTGGTGGGTACAAAATTCAGTCTATAAAATCTGCTGAGCTTAATTCTTTATTCTGTCATCATATGTTCAAATTCCTTCAAAACAACATCTATCACTTCTATTTACTCATATTACTTATTTCTGAATTTCTTATGTTGTTATATTTAACTTTCTTGAAGTTATTTATTACCCAACTATATGATAATTCTCTTGAGAACAAGTGTTTAGCTCTTTTTCTATATTTACATTGTGTTTTATGGAAGTGAATGTTCAATAAATATCTATTGATTGGCTTTCCTGTGACTACTAATGCTTTAAGATTTTCTGTCCTCTTCCTTGCTGTCCACTAATCCAGCATCTTTAGATAAATGTTCAACTCCAATAGAGAAAGCTATTTATAACAAAATGTGCATAGTCATCCACTTTATAAAAGAAAGCAGTTTTCTGAAAACTTAATAATATTCTCTTATCTGTTTTTTAAATTTGTACCTTCTCATTTTAAAATTTCTTAAGGATATTCAGAGTTCTGTGTAATTTATCTCTTCAACAAAAACTCTATACTGCAATTCAAATCTATGGTTAAATATGAAACATGAATACAAATATGAGATATTGACTAACCCTCCTTACTAATTTACACACTCTATAATTAAGCCAGGGGCTGTTTAAACTATACATTTTAATGCAAATGCATATTCAGAATTATTTATTATTGCATCCTTTTTAAGACAAGAGAAGACAAAGGCTCTAAATCACTCCCTATTAAGTATTATAAGCCAAGAAAGGGAACAATCAATTTCAGACATTTAAAAAATTATTTTAATATTATTTCGATATTAGTCTATTTACATGATCTCTTTGAAACCCAAAGTTCCCTGTCCTGTGCATTCTTTGAATTTTGACAACTCATGGATGCATTAAAATAAAAAAGTAATAAATTTTTAAATTTCAAATTTTATCTAGCATTTAAATTATTTTTAGTAGAGGATTTATTCAAGAACCTGGTCCTCCAATGAAATTCAAAATTTTTATTTTTAATGTACTTTAATCTTTCTTTTATTTTTATTTTTTGACAGAGTCTCATTCTGTTGCCCAGGCTGGAGTGCAGTTGTGGGATCTTGGTTCACTGCAACCTCCGCCTCCCAGGTTTAATTGATTCTCATGCCTCAGCCTCCCAAGGAGTGGGGACTGCAGGTCTGTGCCACCACACACAGCTAGTTTTTGTATTTTTAATAGAGACAGGGTTTCACCATGTTGGCCAGGCTGGTCTTGAACTTTGGGCCCCAAGTGATCCACCTGCCTTGCTCTCCCAAAGTGAAGGTATTATGGGCATAAGCCACCATGCCCAGCCAATGTATTTTAATCTTATGCTATGTTGTATATATTCAGTAATAACAAATCACTTAGAGGAGGCACAGGGGTAATGTCAAAATTCAACCTTATCATCAAAATTCTTGAAACTATAGTTTCAGTACTATCTTTTAAATATAGAAAACATTAAACATAATCAAAATGAGGAATTGATTTGCACTAATTCTTGGAAACTGGCAAATATCTAACAATATGACATGACTAATTTGGTTTGAAAAATTCCCAAGTAGCATTATCATTATTCAAACTACAGAGCATCTATGTTCAAAGACTAATTGAATATGCTTTTATTTTCACTGGGCTGAATATGCAGTGATTAATTGAGGTTATGATAGCCATGATTGCCTGGTTCATCTCATTACCTAAACATCATCAAAAAAGAAATCCTGAAATTAGAACTTTGGACAAGTAAATATTAATATACATATAAAAAAGTGTCTGAAACTGCCAGTTGGATTTTGCCTTAAATGTATTTCCTATGGCTTGTATGGCTAAGATAAGAAGAGAGAAATGTTAATGGATGATATTTATTATTTGAAGATGTCACATAGAATTCCACATTTCTGTCTTCTTTTGAAAAAGTGATTATCTGACAACAAGGGCCCACTTGCCTACATGGTGACAGGCAGATGAAACTAAGCAGTCACTGGCCTGTTTAGGTGGGACAGGCATGCTCCCATCCCACCATAGCCCACACCACTGTCTATTGTGTTACCGCTGAAATCATTCATTCACCTGCCTGCCCATGTATTAATTTATACTTGCAACATTTTATAGCAAGTGGAAAAAATGGAAAATATTTAGAATTTGAAAAGGAATCCATGTTTGCATCAAAATCTTGGTAAAGCTGAAAATGTAGGACATATAAAAATTGGAAACAAAGACTAAAACAAAACATGTCCACATTACTAAAGTATAGAAACTCATTCGTCAAGAATATAAGCAACTAGAAATGGACACATGGAGGGGAACAACACACACAGGTGCCTGTTGAAGGAGGATGGAGGGGGAGATTATTAGGGAAAATAGCTAATGCATGCTGGGCTTAATACCTAGGTGATAGGTTGATAGGTGCAGCAAACCACCATGGCACATGTTTACCTATGCAACAAACCTGCACATCCTACACATGTACCCAAGAACTTAAAAAAAAGTAATAATAAAAAAAGAAGAAGAATGTGTTTTTATAGAACCTATATAGGACCTTGTAGTACTAATTTTAAGGTCCTTAATTGTCTTTTAACATCAAAGACATTAAGAATCCTTTAGTATTAAGTAGAGGTCATTGATTTCTAATTCTCCGAAATTGGTGATCCATGTAGTTAGCATAAAGCAACTTACTTTTGACTAGATGTGGTTAAATTACAGTAATCAATTATATTATCAAGTCCACTGGACAACAGTATGATTCAATTCAACACTATGCATTGCTAAAGCACTGTGTCACTTTAGGCTTCAAGTGAAGACCCATGTGATATTGCCAAATCAATAAGATTTGGAAATTCTCTCATTATTCATATTTATTCATTTAAAAAACTTCAATAGAAGTTTTTATAATCAAATGATTAAAGTATACAATTAATATTAAATCTATAAGAAACCGAAAATGTAAAATGGACTAAGGTAAACAATTAATATTAAATCTATAAGAAACTGAAAATGTAAAATGGACTTCTAAACATAATTAGCTAAGAAAAAATATCCTGACCCGGTGCAGTGGCTCACACCTGTAATTCCAGCACTTTGGGAGGCCAATGCAGACGGATCACGAGGTCAGGAGATAGAGACCATCCTGGCTAGCATGGTGAAACCCCATCTCTACTAAAAAAAAAAAATACAAAAAATTAGCTAGGCCTGGTGACGGGTACCTGTAGTCTCAGCTACTCGGGAGGCTGAGGCAGGAGAATGGCGTGAACCTGGGAGGTGGAGCTTGCAGTGAGCCGAGATCGCACCACTGCACTCCAGCCTGGGTGACAGAGTGAGACACCAACTCAAAAAAAAAAAAAAAAGAAAAAGAAAATATCCCTTGGTAGTATACAAGAAATTATTTAAACAAGAGTACTTGAAGATCATATCCTTAACAATCTGATTAAGTTATACTGAAACAACAGATGTATTCAGTGAGGTGAAAAATATGCTTTCATTTTTTAGAGAGTCAAATAAAAGAAAGAGAGAGTGAGAAGAGGGGAAGGGAGAAGAAGAAGAGAAGGGAAGAAGGGGAGAGAAAAAGAAAGGAAGGGCAGGGAAAAGGACGAGAGAGAAAAGGAAAGGAAAAGGAAGAGAAAAAGGAAGGATGGAAGAAAGGAAGGAAGGAAGGAATTATGAGACATATAATCAATCTCAGTAGTAAAAGTGGTTTAAGAAGTCATCACACTTGGCCCCTAACCCGGTTAATAAAAAAATGCGGCTGGCAGCCAAGATGGCCGAATAGGAACAGCTCCGGTCTACAGCTCCCAGTGTGAGCGATGCAGAAGATGGGTGATTTCTGCATTTCCATCTGAGGTACCTGGTTCATCTCATTAGGGAGTGCCAGACAGTGGGCGCAGGACAGTGGGTGCAGTGCACCATGCATGAGCCAAAGCAGGGTGAGGCATTGCCTCACTCAGGAAGTGCAAGGGGTCAGGGAGTTCCCTTTCCTAGTCAAAGAAAGGGGTGACAGACGGCACCTGGAAAATCGGGTCACTCCCACCCTAATACTGCGCTTTTCCGATGGGCTTAAAAAACGGCACACCAGGAGATTATATCCCACACTGGCTCGGAGGGTCCTATGCCCACGGAGTCTCACTCATTGCTAGCACAGCAGTCTGAGATCAAACTGCAAGGTGGCAGCAAGGCTGGGGGAAGGGCGCCCTCCATTGCCCAGGCTTGCTTAGGTAAACAAAGCAGCTGGGAAGCTCAAACTGGGTGGAGCCCACCACAGCTCAAGGAGGCCTGCCTGCCTCTGTAGGCTCCACCTCTGGGGGCAGGGAACAGACAAATAAAAAGACAGCAGCAACTTCTGCAGACTTAAGTGTCCCTGTCTGGCAGCTTTGAAGAGAGCAGTGGTTCTCCCAGCACGCAGCTGGAGATCTGGGAATAGGCAGACTGCATCCTCAAGTGGGTCCCTGACCCCTGACCCCTGAGCAGCCTAACTGGGAGGCACCCCCCAGTAGGGGCAGACTGACACCTCACACAGCCGGGTACTCCTCTGGGACAAAACTTCCAGAGGAACGATCAGAAAGTAGCATTCGCAGTTCACAAAAATCCGCTGTTCTGCAGCCACCGCTGCTGATACCCAGGCAAACGAGGTCTGGAGTGGACCTCTAGCAAACTCCAACAGAACTGAAGCTGAGGATCCTGTCTGTTAGAAGGAAAACTAACAAACAGAAAGGACATCCACACCAAAAACCCATCTGAACATCACCATCATCAAAGACCAAAAGTAGATAAAACCAAAAAGATGGGGAAAAAACAGAGCAGAAAAACTGGAAACTCTAAAAAGCAGAGCACCTCTCCTCCTCCAAAGGAACGCAGTTCCTCACCAGCAACGGAACAAAGCTGGACAGAGAATGACTTTGACGACTTGAGAGAAGAAGGCTTCAGACGATCAAACTACTCTGAGCTACAGGAGGAAATTCAAACCAAAGGCAAAAAAGTTAAAAACTTTGAAAAAAATTTAGACGAATGAATAACTAGAATAACCAATACAGAGAAGTGCTTAAAGGAGCTGATGGAGCTGAAAGCCAAGGCTCGAGAACTACGTGAAGAATGCAGAAGCCTCAGGAGCCGATGTGATCAACTGGAAGAAAGGGGATCAGTGATGGAAGATGAAATGAATGAAATGAAGTGAGAAGGGAAGTTTAGAGAAAAAAGAATAAAAAGAAACGAACAAAGCCTCCAAGAAATATGGGACTGTGTGAAAAGACCAAATCTATGTTTGATTGGTATACCTGAAAGTGACGGAGAGAATGGAACCAAGTTGGAAAACACTCTGCAGGATATTATCCAGGAGAACTTCCCCAATCTAGCAAGGCAGGCCAACATTCAGATTCAGGAAATACAGAGAACGCCACAAAGATACTCCTCGAGAAGAGCAACTACAAGACACATATTATCAGATTCACTAAAGTAGAAATGAAGGAAAAAATGGTAAGGGCAGCCAGAGAGAAAGGTCGGGTTACCCACAAAGGGAAGCCCATCAGACTAACAGCGGATCTCTCGGCAGAAACTCTACAAGCCAGAAGAGAGTGGGGGCCAATATTCAACATTCTTAAAGAAAAGAATTTTCAACCCAGAATTTCATATCCAGCCAAACTAAGCTTCATAAGTGAAGGAGAAATAAAACACTTTACAGACAAGCAAATGCTGAGAGATTTTGTCACCACCAGGCCTGCCCTAAAAGAGCTCCTGAAGGAAGCACTAAACATGGAAAGGAACAACTGGTAACAGCCACTGCAAAATCATGCCAAATTGTAAAGACCATCGAGGCTAGGAAGAAAATGCATCAACTAACGAGCAAAATAACCAGCTAACATCATAATGACGGGATCAAATTTACACATAACAATATTAAGTTTAAATGTAAATGGACTAAATGCTCCAGTTAAAAGACAAAGACTGGCAAATTGGATAAAGAGTCAAGACCCATCAGTGTGCTGTATTCAGGAAACCCATCTCATGTGCAGAGACACACATAGGCTCAAAACAAAAGGATGGAGGAAGATCTACCAAGCAAATGGAAAACAAAAAAAGGCAGGGGTTGCAATCCTAGTCTCTGATAAAACAGACTTTAAACCAACAAAGATCAAAAGAGACAAAGAAGGCCATTACATAATGGTAAAGGGATCAATTCAACAAGAAGAGCTAACTATCCTAAATATATATGCACCCAATACAGGAGCACCCACATTCATAAAGCAAGTCCTGAGTGACCGACAAAGAGACTTAGACTCCCACATATTAATAATGGGAGACTTTAACACCCCACTGTCAACATTAGACAGATAAACAAGACAGAAAGTTAACAAGGATATCCAGGAATTGAACTCAGCTCCACACCAAGTGGACCTAATAGACATCTACAGAACTCTCCACCCCTCAACAGAATATACATTTTTTTCAGCACCACACCACACCTATTCCAAAATTGACCACATACTTGGAAGTAAAGCTCTCCTCAGCAAATGTAAAAGAACAGAAATTATAACAAACTGACTCTCAGACCACAGTGCAATCAAACTAGAGCTCAGGATTCAGAAACTCACTCAAAACCAGTCAACTACATGGAAACTGAACAACCTGCTCCTGAATGACTACTGGGTACATAACGAAATGAAGGCAGAAATAAAGATGTTCTTTGAAACCAATGAGAACAAAGACATAACATACCAGAATCTCGGGGACACATTCAAAGCAGCGTGTAGAGGGAAATTTGTAGCACTAAATGCCCACAAGAGAAAGCAGGAAAGATTCAAAATTAACACCCTAACATCACAATTCAAAGGACTAGAAAAGCAAGAGCAAACACATTCAAAAGCTAGCAGAATGCAAGAAATAACTAAAATTAGAGCAGAACTGAAGGAAATAGAGACACAAAAAACCCTTCAAAAATTAATGAATCCAGGAGCTGGTTTTTTGAAAGGATCAACAAAATTGATAGACCACCAGCAAGACTAATAAAGAAGAAAAGAGAGAAGAATCAAATAGACGCAATAAAAAATGATAGAGGGGATATCACCACCAATCCCACAGAAATACAAACAACCATCAGAGAATACCACAAACACCTCTACGCAAATAAACTAGAAAATCTAGAAGAAATGGATAAATTCCTTTACACATACACCCTCCCAAGACTAAACCAGAAAGAAGTTGAATCTCTGAATAGCCAATAACAGGCTCTGAAATTGTGGCAATAATCAATAGCTTACCAACCAAAAAGAGTCCAGGACCAGATGGATTCACAGCCGAATTCTACCAGAGGTACAAAGAGGAGCTGGTACCATTCCTTTTGAAACTATTCCAATCAACAGAAAAAGAGGGAATCCTCCCTAACTCATTTTATGAGGCCAGCATCAGCCTGATACCAAAGCCGGGTAGAGACACAACCAAAAAAGAGAATTTTAGACCAATATCCTTGATGAACATTGATGCAAAAATCCTCTATAAAATACTGGCAAACTGAATCCAGCAGCACATCAAAAAGCTTATCCACCATGATCAAGTGGGCTTCATCCCTGGGATGCAAGGCTGGTTCAATACACATAAATCAATACACGTAATCCAGCATATAAACAGAACCAAAGACAAAAACCACATGATTATCTCAATAGATGCAAAAAAGGCCTTTGACAAAATTCAACAACCCTTCATGCTAAAAACTCTCAATAAATTAGGTATTGATGGGACATATCTCAAAATAATAAGAGCTATCTATGACAAACCCACAGCCAATATCATACTGAATGGGCAAAAACTGGAAGCATTCCTTTTGAATACTGGCACAAGAGAGGGATGCCCTCTCTCACCACTCCTATTCAACATAGTGTTGGAAGTTCTGGCCAGGGCAATCAGGCAGGAGAAGGAAATAAAGGGTATTCAATTAGGAAAAGAGGAAGTCAAATCGTCCCTGTTTGCAGATGACATGATTGTATATCCAGAAAACCCCATTGTCTCAGCCCAAAATCTCCTTAAGTTGATAAGCAACTTCAGCAAAGTTTCAGGATACACAATCAATGCACAAAAATCACAAGCATTCTTATACACCAATAACAGACAAACAGAGAGCCAAATCATGAGTGAACTCCCATTCACAATTGCTTCAAAGAGAATAAAATACCTGGGAATCCAACTTACAAGGGACGTGAAGGACCTCTTCAAGGAGAACTACAAACCACTCTCAAGGAAATAAAAGAGGATACAAACAAATGGAAGAACATTCCATGCTCATGGGTAGGAAGAATCAATATCATGAAAATGGCCATACTGCCCAAGGTAATTTATAGATTCAATGCCATCCCCATCAAGCTACCAATGACTTTCTTCACAGAATTGGAAAAAACGACTTTAAAGTTCGTATGGAACCAAAAAAGAGCCTGCATCGCCAAGTCAATCCTAAGCCAAAAGAACAAAGCTGGAGGCCTCATGCTACCTGACTTCAAACTATACTACAAGGCCACAGTAACCAAAACAGCATGGTACTGGTACCAAAACAGAGATATAGATCAATGGAACAGAACAGAGCCCTCAGAAATAACGCCACTTATCTACAAATATCTGATCTTTGACAAACCTGAGAAAAACAAACAATGGGGAAAGGATTCCCTATTTAATAAATGGTCTGGGAAAACTGGCTAGCCATATGTAGAAAGCTGAAACTGGATCCCTTCCTTACACCTTATACAAAAATTAATTCAACATGGATTAAAGACTTAAATGTTAGACCTAAAACCATAAAAACCCTAGAAGAAAACCTAGGCATTACCATTCAGGACATAGGCATGGGCAAGGACTTCATGTCTAAAACACCAAAAGCAATGGCAACAAAAGCCAAAATTGACAAATGGGATCTAATGAAACTAAAGAGCTTCTGCACAGCAAAAGAAACTACCATCAGAGTGAACAGGCAACCTACAAAATGGGAGAAAATTTTCACAACCTACTCATCTGACAAAGGGCTAATATCCAGAATCTTAAATGAACCCAAACAAATTTACAAGAAAAAAACATACAACCCCATCAAAAAGTGGGAGAAGGACATGAACAGACACTTCTCAAAAGAAGACATTTATGCAGCCAAAAAACACATGAAAAATGCTCACCATCACTGGCCATCAGAGAAATGCAAATCAAAACCACAATGAGATACCATCTCACACCAGTTAGAATGGCAATCATTAAAAAGTCAGGAAACAGCAGGTGCTGGAGAGGATGTGGAGAAATAGGAACACTTTTACACCATTGGTGGGAACGTAAACAAGTTCAGCCATTGTGGAAGTCAGTGTGGCAATTCCTCAGGGATCTAGAACTAGAAATACCATTTGACCCAGCCATCCCATTACTGGGTATATACCCAAAGGGCTATAACTCATGCTGCTATAAAGACACATGCACACGTATGTTTATTGCGGCATTATTCACAATAGCAAAGACTTGGAACCAACCCAAATGTCCAACAATGATAGACTGGATTCAGAAAATGTGGTACCTATACACCATGGAATACTATGCAGCCATAAAAAATGATGAGTTCATGTCCTTTGTAGGGACATGGATGAGATTGGAAATCATCATTCTCAGTAAACTATTGCAAGGACAAAAAACCAAACACTGCATGTTCTCATTCATAGATGGAAATTGAACAATGAGAACACAAGGGCACAGGAAGGGGAACATCACACTCTGGGGACTGTTGTGGGGTGGGGGGAGGGGAGAGGGATAGCATTAGGAGATATACCTAATGCTAAATGACGAGTTAATGGGTGCAGCACACCAGCATGGCACATGTATACATATGTAACTAACCTGCACATTGTGCACATGCACCCTAAAACTTAAAGTATAATAATAATAAAATTAAAAAAATAAAAAAAATGCTTCCTGGAAAATGGTAAGACCTTTTCTAATAAACAAGGGTATACAATACTTAAGTTAATAAATTAGAAAATGCTGAAGTTAAGCCCAAGTCTGCTCTTCTTATAATTTCTTTTTTTTTTCCTTTTCTTTTTCTTTTCTTTTCTTTCTTTTTTTTTTTTTTTGACAGTTTTGCTCTGTCGTCCAGGCTAGAGTACAATGGCACAATCTCGGCTCACTGCAATCTCTGCCTCCCGGGTTCAGGTGATTCTCCTGTCTCAGCCTCCCAAGTAGCTGGGATTACAGGTGCACACCATTTTGCCTGGCTAATTTTTTGTATTTTAGTAGAGACAGGGTTTCACTGTGTTGCCCAGGCTGGTCTCGAACTCCTTAGCTCAGGCAGTCCACCAGCCTCAGCCTCCTAAAGTGGTAGGATTACAGGCATGAGCCACTGCCCCAGCCTTCTTACAATTTCTACAGGTCAGGCCTATTTTGACCCTTATATCCACAAAATAGTCATTTTAAAAATTTGCACTACATAGTTTAGATACAACTTCAAAAAATATAGTTAGCCTAGTTCATAAACTCTACTCCATGTTAGAAGTATGATCTGGTACCTCCTAGCAGCGGTTGTCCTTTGGTCTTCTGGAAATTTTAAAACTTAACTTTAGCTATGACTGCTATTAACAGGAATTACTGCTGCTGAACTCTCAAATTATTCAACTACAGGATTATTCAACTGCATAGGATCAGTCCATTACTCTCTTCAAAGAGCATAATATGAGTTTTTTTTTTCTTAAGTTTTACAAGCTTTGAAGCTAGTGAGACCTGATCCAAATTCTTGGATTAATGAGAATAATCTGAGTTCTGTCAGATCAAACTAACCTGATAACTGGTGTGCCACCTTTCATATTTACTTAGAAAAACAATGTGAACAAATAGTCACAGTTCACTTTCTAAGGTTAAGACATAATTGCTGCTCAATAATTTTTCACCCCTTATCGGTCCTTTCACTACTACATTCAAGAGACTTCAAGCCTCATGATCTAATTTCACTACTACATTCAAGAGACTTCAAGCCTCATGATCTAATTACCTCCTGAAGGTTTCACCTCCAAATACTATCACATTGCAGGTTAGGTTTAATTGTATGATTTTTTGGGGTACAAAATCATTCAGTCTGTAGCACTCAGAGTAAGGGCAGATCCTTCACACTTGGTCCTGAAATGGAAAGCCATGTGGGTGCAGACTTACCATCAGTCACCAGCATTGAGCATAATCCCAGTGACCTGAAAGACTTCAAGATATTTGAGAAAGAACTAAATGCTTTTTGTGCTGTTAGTGCAATAATAATAATAATCTGGGAGTTTTAGTTTGCACAGCATAATGTAACAAATTTTATTAACACCCTGGTCAGTAACTTCGATCAGATTCTCAAATGAGTTTTGTTATCCTCAAAAAGGCTAAGAGTTACTGTCACAGAAAGTGCCATGAAGGCACAAAAGGGTGTGAGTGTTTGGCAATTCTCTGCTGTATTTCTTCATGATACACTGCCAAACTATATAATTCCACATGCAGGTTCATCATAGGAAAAGATTTTCATAATAACCCATTATTATCATTAGTTTATCCTCACAACATAGAAAAATAAATCACTCTACTGTGATACCCTCTAACTTCCTCATCTAAGTCTTATTTATTTCTGGCCAGAATTTTTTTTTATATTCCAGGCTTCTAATTAACAAATATTAATAACTAGGAAACTATTAATAGGAAAATTATATTCCAATGTTTTCCAAGAGACTTAAAATGTGAATTCTCATTTAACTATGTGAAGTATTTATTTGTTTCACTTTCCTCAACTATACATTACTGAAAGATGTTGCACAGTCTACTGACCTGTTATTCAGTGACTGTGTCCTGAAATTCCTGATTGCTGAAATTCCTGCACTCATGTAATCTATGCTAGATAAGAAGATCATTAGAAAAACCCTAAACCTCACCGATGCAGATGAGCACACTGATGTTCACAGACCTTAAATGATTTGCCTAAGATCACACAGCACCTCATTGGCAGACCTGGGACTATAACATAGGACTTTCGGCTCTCATTTCACTCATTGTTACTAAAATATGCAGTGCGACTTAAGAGTGTTAATAAGTACTCTACAGACTGCTTATTTGAGTATCAATAGGCAGGCAGAATTTGCCAACATCTAGGAATTTTGTCATTTTATTAGGCCTCATAGAAAAACTTAATATCAGGATTTTCTGAGGATCTGAAAGGCAAAACTCTGTATAGTACTAAGAAGTTTCCTCTGACTTACTCTCCATTAATCCCTCCTTACTAATTCTCCTAAATGTGTCCAGACTAGCTTCTGGGTATGCATTTGGTGATCGTAAGTCTATGATAAGTAGGTATAAGTATATGGCTCAAATGTATGTCCAAAAGTCAAGTATATGCACAGAAAATTTCTGGGAATTTATTTTAGAAATCGATCACCACTCAAACCTACTTTTGTCTATAGTTTAGTCATCAAAAATAAATAATCTTTTCAAGTTAATACAACAGGTACTTTTTAAGTGTTTACTATATACAAGGTACTCCATTTTATATGACCAAGATGAATATATCAAGGCAACTGTTCTCAAAATATTCGCATTCTAAAATAGACACCACTGATCTGGCAAATATTGTGGTCCTTTTATAGTGAAATAATATGATCTAAATTTTGAATTCATATAAATTTAATCCTAAAGACTACACTACATTTCTCTTTTTGCATGAAAAACATGCCTTTACTACTCTTATTTTTTTCTTTAAAAGTTCTAATCTTATTGAATGCTCATGCAGAAGCCAGCTCTAGAAGGGGGTGTGGCATTAGTTGCCAGGGGTTGCATCTTTATATTGCTTTGAAAAATTGAACATGATTTTCATGGAAAACCTACTTTAATGTCTTATTAGCATTCTCCAAATGCTTTCCTTTTCCATCTGTATTGATAAGCATTAAAATACATCCACTAAAGACATTTTTACATTATTTTCTCAAATGCGAGCCAATTTTAATTTAGTGGGCAATTATTTTGAGTGAATGAAAGTTAAATATGTGCCATTTTTACCTAATTTACTCCAGTTAATATTAATTCCTAGCTAATAATGGTAGTATCAGCTATAATGACAAAGGGGCTTATGACACCACATGCCTCCCTACCACAACACACTGGCACAGCGATGCTGAACTTGAACTGTCATCCTCTGGAGAAGGACAGCTGAGACATCAATGAAATATTCTGTTCTCTTCTTCTAAAATATGTCTTATTTTCTCACAGGACTCTCCAGAACGAAGGCAAGGCAGACAGCAGGATTGAAGCAATTCATGACTGCAAATTTAAGGAAATGATAAAAGACACATTTCAAAATATCAGATCTGTGATTCATGCCTGTTACTTCCTTTAAGACATGGCCCACAATTCACCTTTTAAAGAAACCTTTTCTTCTATCCCCATCTGTGAGTAAGGTGACCTTATAGTTTATTGTTTAACTGGAACACTGTTGAGAATGAAATGATGCTATAAATAATAGGGCTGAGACGAGAGGCATAAACCAACCATCCCTGCTAGACTGGGATGAATGGCCACATTATCCATGAAGCAAGCACCATTCCTTTAACAGTCTAATAGTATGTACTACAGGTTTTACTTATTTGACATTTATATGCTACTGAGTGCTGCTTATATATTATGTATATGTTGTTATAGTTTTGAGAGCAGAAAGAGTATCTTTTACTTGCTTGTTTCTTCAGATACTAATACAAATCCTACACATAGCATGCACTCAGTAGATATGATTGAAGTTAATGCTTGAACAGTTAGTTCTTAATGTTTGTCAGAAGAATTTGTATTAGTCAGGGTTCTCCAGAAAAACACAACTGCAATTGGCTCATGGGATTGTAGATGCTGAGAAGTCCCAGATCTTCAGTCAGTAAGCTGGAGACCCAGGAAAGTGGATGTGTAGTTCCAGGAGAAAGTTGGTGTGCTCCATATCCAAAAAGAGTCCATTTTTCAGTTAAAGCCCCAGCTTTAAGTAGGATGAGTTCCCTCCTACTTATGGAAGGGTCAGCATATTTGTTCTATTTAGGTCTTTAGTGGGTTGTATTAGGGCCACCCATATTAGGGAAGGCAATCTGCCTTACTTAGTCTAGAGGTTCAAATATTAATCTCATCCAGAAACATCCTCACAGACACACCCAGAATAATGTTTGACCAAATATCTGCATACCCCATGGCCCAGTCAAGTAGACATATAAAAATGACCATTACAGAACCCACTGTATGATACTTCTAATGACAATGACTTCAGTTAATATTATTGTATCTTTACCTAGACGGCTTGATTTTGGCTACTGCAAGATAATAAGATCTTCACTGCTTCTGCTGGATTTCCCCAAAGTGCCCAGGAGCACACTTGGTAATACTATTAATAATAACAATTTAGGAACTGTGAAGGCACAGCTGAATAGGGCACTTTCTGCTTTTAGAGACCTAAAAGTCTTGTTTGGAAGAGGAGATAATAAATACAGATGAAAGATGACTCACAGAGAGTCAATAAATCATGTAATGTCTGCAATACAAACAGAAAATACAAAACAGTGTGGTGAAAAGTATGAAAATTTGACGTCTGAAAATCTATGTTTGAGTAACTTCTGTACCATTTCAGAAAGACCTGCATTTGGATCCAGCTCTATGAATTAATATCTATGAAATCTTAGACTTTAAGAACTTCATTTATTCTACTGTAAAATATAATCAGCAATAAATTTTTATCATATAATTGTGCGACTGGCACATAGTAAGCACTAAATTATAATTGTTATAACCATTATTCCATTATAACATTCTCATTACTATTCTATCAACAGCTATGATTACTAAGCCTTTCTGGTTTATTATGTTATCATTAAATGTAGATAAAACTAAACCTAAAAAATTATTGTGAAGAGTAAATGATATAATACAGACTTGGTTTGTTATAATTTTTGAGAGCAGAAACTATTTAGTTAATGTGTTTAGTTAACATGTTTAGTTAACTTAAAACATTGTGCAAGTGTTAATTGGAAGTATTACTGTCATTACTTTAACAGAGTAGATATATGCCACAGATAACATGGCTGTGTCTAAGATTCTGTAGGTATTTAGAACTGAAATGAGATTAGACCAACAAATGATTCAACGAGATGTTCTTTAAAATATTTTTATTGTTTCTCTGTATTCCTTCACTATATTCTTTTATGAGAACATATAATAGGGTTTGAAATTGAAAATTTTCCAATCTGGGATTACAGTAGCCAGGGGAATGTTTGATAGAAAAATGCAGGAAGGGAACAAAATGAGGAAGATATTTTCAGGTGGCCCTCAAACAGAAAGGTTTTGTCCTTTGACCCAAATCTAGAAAGTCCTAGGTTAGTCTTACTCTCACACCACAATTTTCAGAAAAGTCCTTCACTGTCATAGTGGAAAATAAACACAAAAATGCTCATATACAGGAACTGACTTTGTAAAGACTCTGCTTTATTAAAAAGAAATCGAAGCACAAAAGCTACAGTTGTACAGTCTGAATTTCCTCCCTCTAAGACTGAACTCGCAGTAGATTTAGACAAACAGGCCAAACATGTGGAATTTGAATACTAGTCCCAATATAAACATGGAACCATTTAAAGACACCAGCATGAAAAACCACATGATCACAGAGAAAGAGAGCTTTGTAGAACTAGGAGATTAAAAAAAAAAAAAAAAGAATTTAAAGAGAATCTGAGTGACTAAATGTTGAGGGTCCAATTTAATCAACTCTAAAATATAATTAAAATTTCATATTAATGATAATTGTATATGTTTATATTTCATTTAAGGGTAGTTAAGAGGATGCTTTAGAAGTCGTGGGAACTGAGTAAAAGCAGAAACACAACCTTACAGATTTTCAAATGTGTAACCATTTTTTAAGGGACATGTGGAAAAGGAGCAGGTACTGATTGATAGCATCTAGTGATTAGCTGTCATTACTTGTATTTCCTTTGACACATCTTTCTTTTTAGAGTTGATAACATTCTTTTTCAAACAATTTATTTTAGTCTCTAGTTTAATTAATCTCAATTAATTATATATAAAATAGTTTAAAGTAATAAATATCTAAGTTAAAATTATAGCTCTCACACTTATTTTTTATTTAGAACAAGCCATTTGGGGATAAAATAGGACCCTGTTGATAGTAATGAGGATTGAAGGCATATAAAGGGTTCAGCAGCAGAATGACTGGTTTCATAACGGTTATTCCTTTTTATTACAATAATAAGTCCCTAATTCAAAGACAAAGTATATGGAAGGCTTTCATTCTTTTATAATGTCTTTCTGTCTTTTTCTTCCCACAATTATATTTTATTGCCCTCTTCTTTTCTCTATCCTTTACTTCTTACCACACTCAGAGGAAAATAAAGGGAGATGAAGAACTCCAAGAAGGTTCAACCCTCACAGTCAAAAGTGTTCCCAAACAAGGAGAAGAAGAAGATACAGAGAGATACAGGGAACAGTTAGACTGGTAGGTCAACAGAGATGTGTGATAGGAAAAAAGGGGTCATTAAATGGCAACTCGTATTTGCCATAATATCTGAGAATGACTCAGCCCTTAGTTGGGAGCTAAATATCTTTGAAGCACCAGCTGGCCCTTGTGATGTGAAAACATCACAAAGTGTCTTTTCATTCAGTTTTTGGGATTAAGGTGCTTTGAAAGCTTCTGTAGAACTAAATGTGTTGAACTTTCTATGAATAATGGTTTGGCAAACCCCTGTTGTGTTCCCCTTGTATTAAGATTATCATCGGTACAGACATATATATGTAAATTTGTTCTGTCATGTTTTTGTTATTTTAAGACATTAGAATGTAATTTATTGGATTCAGTATGTAGGAAGGATCATATATATGTATTGGAATATTTTTTGAATTATTAATTAGCAATGGAAACTTGGTCTAGTCATTTCAATTGCAGGGTCTTGGTTTCTTTATTTGCATAACATAAAATTGTAACATTATTTTTCCATATTTCTATGATTTTTATAGTAGAAGTCCAGAACTTAGCTGTATAAGAAATGAACTTTTTTTGTTTGTTTGTTTTTTTGTTTGTTTTTTGAGACGCAGTCTCACTCTATTGCCCAGGCTGGAGTACAGTGGTGTTATCTTGGCTCACTGCAACCACCACCTTCTGGGTTCAAGCAATTCCCTTGCCTCAGCTTCCTGAGTAGCTGGGATTACAGGCACCTGCCACCACGCCCGGATTATTTTTTTAGGTATTTTTAGTAGAGACAGGGTTTCACCATGTTGGCCAGGCTTGTCTCAAACCCCTGACCTCAAGTGATTCACCCCCCTTGGCCTCCCAAAATGTTGGGATTACAGGTGTGAGCCACCGTGCCCGGCCAGAAATGAACAATTTTAAGGCTTTGGTCACTCAGTCTGTGGGTAATGACTCATAATATCTAAAACACAGTGCTACTACTGATTAATATGATTTTCCATTTACTTTACAATTTATCTAGAAAATCCTTTTGGTTTCTAATGTTTTTGAAAATCTTTTTAAATTAGTTCTGTTTCTTAATTAAAACTACACTCAAATAAACAATTTAAATTTGTTCAGTTTCTTAAAGTAGATTCAACGTAAGTCTTTCTTCGCACTCCGAAGTTCTTGTCGTCTGAGAGCCATTATTTAGAATGGGAACTCGTTATGCTGTTAATGCAGGTATGGTTGAAAATCAAGTTGACATATCTTTGGCCCTGAAGATATTTTCTGGACATAACTTTTAAATACATTCCTGCTGTGCTTCACTGTCAAACACATGTCTTCAAAGTGTAGAGGACAGAAAAAAATTCTGATTCATTGAGAAGTGGCTGTTTTATCTTCATTTCTTTTACACTTTCAGCCACTCTTTCATCAAGCTCTTCTCACTGCACACCAGCAGTCACTGGAGAAATAGATTGCAGTTGCCTGATATATTCTATTGCAAGTAATAAACATAGCATCAAGTCTTTATTCTTCATCTTCAAAGTACTTGGTAAACATTAAATAATTAATCCCCGCAACACATTTGGGAAGTAGGCATACATTATTATCACCATGACAAAACTGGAGGCACCCTGAAATTAAATGAGTTGCCTGAGGCTACACATCAAGTTATTATCAGAGCTGGAATTAGTTGTTGCTTCCCATTCTGATTTTAAGACCTCACCAGGTTCTCTCTTATCCTCATAAGAACCCACGTGCACTTTCTGCCTAATTTTCATTGGCAAAACCATGTGTTGCAAATATAATTTGTGTATTTATGGTAATAATTTTGGATGTGAGAAATTCAGTTTTAGTAACCAATAATGCTATTAAATAAATTTCATATCAGCTGGCCCTGATACTGAGCAAAAAATTTCACTTTTAAACAGAAGATCAAATGATAGCTTCCCAGGAGGAAAATATACCACTCACCAAGTTAGCAAAACAAAAAAAGTGTTTCGAAGTCCTGTTTTTAAAATAAACGGCACCATATTTTTACCATAATAGGTGGAATGGACTTTTGGCAAGAGCAATGAATATTCACTGAGGAAATAGTAAGCTTAAAAATAAAATAAGCATCTCCATTAGCATTTTTTGAACAGTGAGTCCTTGCTAGGAACTGTATGCGGCAAAGAATTAATCATAGTCTAAGTCCCATGGGCTCGGGCAATATTCCTATTAATATTCACTTGTAGGTAACTGCAGTTGTATTTGCTAATAAAATCCCAAATGAAGTGCAGGTCATTCTTTCTGCAATCCCTACACTTTCTCAAAGTATGTACGTTCTATAGCTCCCAAGTTAGAGTTTTGCAAGACAGAGCCATGCCCTGACACTTATCACAGAATTAACAGGATTTTACCCTCATCATATCCAGCTGATAAACAGCCTTTGGCGAGCTGAACTCATGTTGCTGTGTGCTAATTGGCCAGTTAGATTCATTTGGTGTTGCTGAGCCTTTAAACAAATTAAAGTTAATTGGAATCAGGAATGGATCAGCCACCTTGGTACTCAATCTGTTTAGCGGTTCTCTTCAACTCATTACTTTTCTCTTTTTTTGTTCATTTTCATGTTCCTTGCACAACCCAAGTGTAGTGTTCCCTCTGTATTTGTCTCTATTGTGACTATATATTTTTACAAAATATTTCAAAAAGAATTATTTGAGGACAAGTGGCAAAATACAACACAACAGGATTAATAGAATCAACACCTCTAAGATAGAATTCTTGAGTGTTGTTTTCATGTAGCTTTTCCCAGTATGTCTCTCTCTGTCCTCTCAGGTTTTTCATTTTGTTATTTTGAGTCCTGTTTTAGTAGAACCTGGGCCTGGAAAGAGCCTCAACGTATCCAGCTGATTGAGGTCTCCATCAGAGATGGTATTAAAGCCATTTTATCCATGAAATAAAGGAAGCCTGAGTGGGATAAGAAACTTTCTCAACTTGTACACCTGGGGGAGGATTAGTACCCTAGTCTTCTGCATCATAATTTAGTGACTTTCAACTTGCACCTGTTACCTGAGTATTGTACATTGGGTACATATTGTACATTGTACCCAATATGCCTCCATATTTTTGATAACCAACACTTATTAAATACTCACTATGTTCTAAGCAATAGTGAAGTACTTTGCATGCATTAAGTTAATTAGTTATTATAACAAGGTTTATTATTTAATAAGGAGAAAATATCCTTAACTGAATTAACCTGATTACGAGGTCCCTACTACAAATTCAACAGCATTTATTCAACAGAGAGAATCTGTAAGCAATTGAAGTATCCACTTTCTGCTAGCTACCTCTCTTAATTAAAATCAGAACTCTCTGAAAGACAGCTCCTTGGTTTGGGGAAATTGTGTACTTCCCATTCAGACCTCAGAAATGAGAAAGAATAAACAGAATATCCATCATAATCCCATTAAATTAGTATGCTTTTCTATCCCAGATTTGTAAAAAAATAAAATAAAATTACCAATTAAAAAGTATACAAATATGAGGATTGTTGTGTTAACTCAGAAGAGAAAATTTCTTAAGTCATTGAGGAGATGATCAGTCATTCAGTTGGTCTTCTTGGCAGAGAGACAAACAACGATATATAACAATAAATCTCATTATAATCACATACTAGGACTCTATGTATGTTTAACACTCTCTTCTTTTGGCACTGAGATAGTGTGTTCTGCTTGCTCTACTCTTGACATTTCTCTATTATTTCTCTAAGCTCTTTTTTTATAACTGCCCAATTCCCCTGTTCTTCACAAGGGTATTAAATTAGTAAGCAGAAATAAGGAGCCTCAGCCTGTGTATCTTCTGCTGCTATTTCCCTTTCCACTATGCTCTCCTGTATTAGTGAGAAGAATTTGAAGCAATGGAGTGACATTTGCCACACAGAACTTCAATACCATGTTTCTTTTTAAAATATGTATTTCTTTATTTCAATAGCTTTTGGGGTTCAAGTGGTTTTTGGTTACATTGATGAATTGCATAATGGTGAAGTCTGAGATTTCAATGCACCTGTTACCTGAGTATTGTACATTGTACCCAATATGTAGTTTTTTTATCCCTCACCCTGCTTCTACCCTTCCCTCTTCTTAGGTAATCAGTTCTGTTTTTCCAGCATGAATATAGGGTACCAAATAAGTTTGTTTGCGTATTTATTCTTGCTTATTTGATAGAATATGTCTTGCTTATTTCATAGAAGACTATGTTTGCTTATTAGACAGAATATGTCCTATCAAGTTTGTGGCAAAACAAATCAATTGTTATGCATCCATTGAAAAACTTCTAAGGTGAAATTATTTAATTATTAGGGGAATTAAAAGGTGCTCAATTTATTTGTGCAAAATATAACATTTGTAAAGCTATTGATCATTCTAAAGCATGATTTTCAAACATCAGTGGTTATAAGAATCAACTGGGACTTATTAAAATTAGAGAAATTTCTGAACCCCATATCCAAAGTTTTAATAAGTCTGATATGTGCCTGAAAGTAGAATTCTTCTTGGTGCATTTGACAGATTTTTACTTACAGAGAAGATGTTTTAGAAGTACTTTAATTTTTTAAATTAATAATCAGTGTATTAAAGTAATAAATTCAGAAATCCAAATTTCCCTTAAGAAAATAAGGAGTATAATTTACATGCAATAAGTTGCATACATTTAAATTATATATTTGATAAGTTTTGGCATCTATATACACCCAAGAAACTATCAGCAAAATCAAGATCCAAATCCATCATCTCCAAAAGTGTCCTTATTTGCATTGTAATCTCTCGTTTTCTCTCTTCTCTGGACCTCTCCTCCCGTCTTTAGGCAATCATTGATTTGCTTTCTGACACTAAATATTAGTTGTATATCATGAATTTTGTATAAATGGAATAGGAAAAAAATATACTCTCTCTTTTTTTTTTTTTTTTTTTGGACAGAGTTTTGCTTTGGTTGCCTAGGCTAGAGTGCAATAGCACAATCTCAGCTCACCACAACCTCCACCTCCCAGGTTCAAGCAATTCTCCTGCTTCAGCCTCCTGAATAGCTGGGATTACAGGCATGCACCACCATGTCCGGCTAGTTTTTTGTATTTTTAGTAGAGATGGGGTTTCTCCATGTTGGTCAGGCTGGTCTTGAACTCCCGACCTCAGGTGATCTGCCCGTCTCGGCCTCCCAAAGTGCTGGGATTACAGGTGTGAGCCACCGCGCCCAGCTTAAAATGTACTCTTTTTTATATTTTAGAGGGAAAAATTCTTTTTAAATATATTTTAGAGGGAGAGATGTCTGGCCTCTTTTATAGAAAATGATAACTTTGAGACATACGCATATTAGGTATGTTCATTCTTTATATTCAGTAGTTCATTCCTTTTTATTGCTGAGTGGCTTTTCATGTATGTATATACCACAAGTGATTTTTGCATTTGCCTGTTGATGGGCTTTTGTTTCCAGATTTTGGCCATTACAAACAAAGCTGATATAAATATTTACATATAAGTCTGTGCATGTACATATGTTTTCATTTCTCTTAGTTAAATACCTATAAGGGTTAAAGCAGAGTTACGTGGCAAATATATGTTTAATTTTTAAAGAAAGTGCCAAATATTTTCCCAAGTTAACTGTTTCCAATGGCACCATTCCCATTAGCAGTTCTTGAGAGTTCCAGATGTTTCACATTTTTACCTACACTTGCTTTATGTTTCATCCTGCTGAATCTCAAGCTACAGTCACCCCAGAAGCTGCAAAGGGGAATTCCCACAAGGGAGTTCCCCAAACTGTCCTGAGATGGAGTTGGTTGGGATTCCAAAGAAAGAGGCACTAAACTCCAGGGTGATAAGTCCAAAGCATCTTTTAGAACTTATTACAGAGTGGTATAGCATGTCCTAGTGACGAACAGCAAGAGGAAAGTGTTGTTCTCCTTAGGTATGTCCACAGTGAGGGGGTCAGGGTATAGAGTTTATATGAGGATTTAAGGAATTTGTCTCAGGGATGGGTCCAGTTTCTTTCAGTATTTTGGACAACAATCTAAACATGTTTTCAGTGCCTGGCAATGTGTAAGGCCCCGGTTTGGGTTCAAGCCTTGTAGGAAAAACCTGCAGCTTTCTGGATCACAGAACTGTCAAATCATTCTGGTTTTCAATCAAGACAGAGAAGGAAAGTGAGGGGTGAACTGGGAACTTTACAGTATGGTCAATCTTTTTAATTTTAGATTAATTAGATTAATTTTAATTCTACTAAGCATGTAGGAGATACTCCTTGTGGTTTCAATTTGCATTTCCCAATGACTAAGGAATGTTGTGGATCTTTTCATACACTTATTTGCTATCTGTATCTCATCTTCAGTGAAGTATCAGTTCAAATCCTTTGTAGCTTTTTAATTAGGTTATTAGTTGTAGGTTTTTCAAACATATCCTTTATCAAAATGAGTGTTCTTTTCAATTTCTAATTTACTGAGGGTTTTTTAAAATAAAAAATGACTTTTGATTTTATTGTTTTCTTGCTTCTCATCTAATAATTTATCTGTATCATTCTGGATCAGTTTTGATTGAGATTTCTTCTCATTATGGTTAATACTTTTCTGATTATTTACATGTGTGGTTATTTTAGATTGAATACGAGAAACTGTGAATTTTATCTTTAGAATGCTGAATGTATTTGTATTCCTTTAATATTCCTGAGCTTCATGATGGGAATCCATTAAATTACTTGAAAACAATATGATCCTTTTAGGTCATCCTTTCAGCTTTATTTAGCAAGATCAAGGTTTAATCTAGGATTAATTTGCTCCACTAATAATGCAGGAAACTGAGTAATCTACCTCATGCCCTGTGAAACTCTGTAGGAGGTTTTCCACTCTGGCTCTTTGGAACAGCACTGTTCTCCACTCTGTGTGAGCTACAGGTATTATTCCCTTTAATCCTTTTAGATAGTTCTTTCTCAGCTTTCAACAGTTTCTTCATACATTTGTGCTGATCAGAACTTAACTGAAAACCCCAGGGTGTCCCTGCATAGGGCTCTGGCTGTTTCTCTGGGCAGCTCTGTCCTCTCTGTCTGCTCTGCAAACTTTTGCTGCTTTGGTCCCCTCAACTCAGGAAACCTGCAGGGTGTGCTTCTTGTGCCACAACCCAGGAACTATCTCCGGAAAATAAACAGGAGCAATCAAAGGGCTCTTCTCATTTGTTTCCTGTCTCTTAGGAACCACTGTCCTTCGTTGCCTAATGTCAAGTTTCTTGGGAACCATTTTTTCATATCGCTTGTCTGGTTTTTCTGCTGTTTCAGGCAGGGAAGTATTTTTAATCCCTGTGACTAAGTTACCCATTAAAGTTTTTAAAGTTAATTTACAGTCATTCTCTCATTGTAAATCCAGTCAATATTTAATAATAACTTTAAAGGTGGATTTTGATTAATATTTCACCCAATTTAAAATATTTATCTGCCTTCTCAATTTTAAACATTCAATTTTTTTATTATTCTTATACTTTAAGTTTTGGGGTACATGTGCACAACGTGCAGGTTTGTTACATATGTATACATGTGCCATGTTGGTGCGCTGCACCCATTAACTCATAAAAACTCTCAGTGAGACATTTAAATTACTTATAAAAATTAAACGTAAACATTCAATTTTTATAAGTAATTTAAATGTCTCACTGAGAGTTTTTCAATGCAGATGCAAAAGTGTATTGGTGTGCTGTCCAGGAATTATAGAGCTCAGGGATTTCCTCAGCCCTTAGGATAGCTGCATGGGAACTTGGATGCCTGGAGCACCCGTATCTATATATGCATTAAATGAAAAGATTAGCAAAAATTCTTCTAACAAACAGGGATCTCACGAATCCTTAAGAAATTATTTCTAAAAAATAAAATCTAGTATATAGTAAATGTTCTTAATTATTCCTCTCTTGTTTCAAACAGTAAGTTTGTTTCTCTATTTTTAAATTAAAATCTGATTTCTAATATTAATAGCTTCTTTAAACATTTTTAAATTGATATTACAGGTTAGATATGGTAACATATCCCCAAAATATAAATAAACAGTGCAAGCACTTTCCCCAAAATATGGATTTTTTTCTCCTAACATAAAATATTAATACTATATATTTGATTTAGTTCATTATATTAACCTTTGATGAAATTTATTTACCCAATTAAGAAACTGTTATATTTCCCAAGCAAGCTGGAATTTCCAAGTGTGAGAAGTAACATTGTCTATAGACTAGAGAAATGTTTGGCAGGGATCTGGGGTTTCTTTTCTTTTCTTTTTGCTTTATTTTGTTTTCTTTGTTTCCCCCAAGGTAAAACTGGAAAATGCTGAAATCTATATAATCACTAAACAGACTCCATATTTAAAAAGGTGTTTGGTTTTACAGTCCTCATACTCTATATTAAAGTCACACATTAGTCTAATTAGTCCATCTGACTTTAATCTTCCACCTACTTATCTAGCTTTGATTAATTTTCTTATGACTTTGCATTTCTTTGGCTTCTTTGTGACATTTTATTGTCCTCTAGCCTGTCTCTGAAGACGCTATGATGACATTCCTTTGAATGGCTCATGCAATGCTTCCAAATTTTGAATTTTACAAACTGAACTGTGCAGATGAAATTCTGTATTTCTTTCTTCTTCCTTCTGGTCTGGCAGTACCACAGATTTTATGTATATTTTTAATTACTTCCATCTGAATTTTAAGTGACATCTCTGGCTTTGTCTGACCTGAGTATATTACACAAAAATCATACTAACAGCTTGCTTGTATTTTAATGAATATTTACCAGTGACTCTATATCCAGCTTTCCTGATCGCTCATTATTACACTTTAAGGTAAATACTCATGAAACCTTCAAGAAATGCTGTTAGTTGCAATAATCTAACTGGTTACTTTAATGTAATTAATAGTTATAATTTTTATTGAATTATTTTTGTGACATTTTGCATAAACCATTTTCAACTATCCTCAGTATTGTACAAACATATTAAACAATCTTTACAAAACACACATCACCTCCATTTTAGTTATGAAAGAAGATCGGTAATAATGAGAGTGAACATTCTATTCCATGATCAACTAGGTTATACACCTCGGATTTGCACTAAATGTAAGCAGCCAGAATTAACAAGGCCCTGTGGCTGGGGTTTATAGAACAAGTCAATAGCATATTTGGCTAATCTGCACTAATTCTTATTTATTTATATTTATTTTCTTTAAATAGAGCCTAGACTTTTAGTAGAGTCTCTAAAAAATAACTGTATAGGGGCCCATGAAGTCAGTCTATGTGTTCAGTCCCCCATAATCCAAAAGGTGACTCCACTACATTCTTAATCATGCTTTCACCATTAACAATCTCAGGTAATTCATAATAAAATATCCACTAAAAATAAGCTAGATTATCTCCTAGTGTGAGCTTTCAGTATCTTTTTACCTTAATCCTTAAAACATGCACAAAATCACCTAAAAACAGTGACAATGCACATTTTAATAACAATTGGCAATAAAAATGAATTGCAGATTTTATTTTATTTTATTTTCAGTTCATGGGTACATGTGCAGATTTGCTACATAGGTAAACTTAAGTCACTGGGGCTTGTTGTACAGATTATTTCATCACCCAGGTATTAAACCTAGTACCCATTAATTACTTTTCCTGATCTTCTCCTTCCTCACCCCCTCCACCTTCTGATAGTCCCCAATGCATGTTTTTCCCCTCTGTGTCCATGTGTTCTCATCATTTAGCTCCCATTATAAGTGAGAACATGCAGTATTTGGTTTTCTGTTCCTGCATTGGTTTGCTAAGGATAATAGCCTCCAGCTCCATCCATGCTGCTGCAAAGGACATAATCGTGTTCTTTTTTATGGCTGCATAGTATTCCATGGTGTATATGTACCACATATACGTACAACATTTTCTTTATCCAATCTGTCACTGATGGGCATTTAGGTTGATTCCATGTCTTTGCTATTGTGAATAGCGCTGCAATGAACATACACATGCATGCGTCCTTATAATGAAACGTTTCATATTCCTTTGGGTTTATACCCAGTAGTGGGATCGCTGGGTCAAATGGTATTTCTGTCTTTAGGTCTTTGAGGAATTGCCACACTGTCTTCCACAATGTTTGAAATAATTTACATTCTCACCAACAGTGTATAAGCGTTCTTTTTTCTCCACAAGCTCTCCAGCATCTATTATTTTTAAAATTTTTAATAATAGTCATTCTGACTGGCGTGAGATGGTATCTCATTGTGGTTTTGATTTGCACTTCAGTGATCAGTGATGTTGACCTTTTTTACATATGATTATTAGCTGCATGTATGTCTTCTTTCGAAAAGTGTCTGTTCATGTCGTTTGCCCACTTATTAATGGGGTTGTTTATTTTTTTCTTGTAAATTTAAGTTTCTTATAGAAGCTGAATATTAGACCTTTGTTGGACACATAGTTTACAAAAATTTTCACCCATTCTATAGATTGTTTACTCTGTTGATAGCTTCTTTTACTGCTGCAGACATTTTCAAGATTTTTTTTAAGTCTGACTTTTCAGGCAGCATGTTAAATGTCTCCTCTTTCATCAATCTGAAAATGGGAAAGGTAAGGATGATGAAAATTAGGTTTTAGGGGTGAGAGGTCGGAGTTATTTTCTTTTGTTTTGTTTGGACTGATAATATCTTCCTCCTATCTTCATATAATTAAGCCTCCCTGAAGCAGAAAAGTATAGATGAAGCTTCTCCTCTATCATGAGCCCTGCACAAAACAAGACATTATCAGCTTAATATCAAATGAGCACGCACGGATATTTTCTAGTTGTACATTTTAATGAAATCATTGATTTTAGAAGCTATTCACTTTATTAATTAAAATCATGTTACCAACCTTTGTAAATAATTTCTTTCTTTCTTTTCTTTCTTTTTTTTTTTTTTTTTTTTGAGACGGAGTCTTGCTCTGTCGCCCAGGCTGGATTACAGTGGCTCGATCTCGGCTCACTGGAACCTCTGCCTCCTGGGGTCAAGCAATTCTCCTGCCTCAGCCTCCTGAGTAGCTGGGACTACAGGCGCATGCCACCACACCCAGCAAATTTTTTGTATTTTTAGTAGAGACAGGGTTTCACCGTGTTAGCCAGGATGATCTCAATCTCCTGACCTCGTGATCTGCCCTCCTCGGCCTCCCAAAGTGCTGGGATTACAGGTGTGAGCCACCGTTCCTGACCTGTAAGTAATTTCCTGGATATCCATTGCAAAGTTTACTTACGGAAGGAAATTACAGTATACCAAAGGTGCATAATGGATTCATTCCTGGCATCCACAAGCAGGTGTGTGTGTGTGTGTAGTGTGTGTGCTTCTTTGTGTTTGAACATAATGAATATTTTAACTTCATCCATCTAAGTAACAAGATTTAATTGAATCTTTTCTATACAAAATACTCTGCAAGGATTCTGTAGTGTGGAAGAATTAAAAAGTCATTCACTTGCTTCAAGGACCATATATCTATAGAAGACAAAAGGAACAAACTTGAAAAATTAAGAATAAAAGGAGTTTGTGAGTAAATCCCAAATGAATGGAAGAATCATACATTATTTTTTATTTTTACAATTTGAACAATATGAATAAATATAAAATAATAAAAATTATTAACCAAATGCATATTACCCAAACAATATTACCTAATTGGAGATTATTCCTCAAAATAAGCTTTTAATAGGCTACACACTTCAGAGATTTCTAGAATTCCTTCTTTTTTTTTTTTTTTTTTGAGTGGGAAGAGGAGTTTTCCAGAGATACCCTAGGAAATTAGTTTCATTATTCCATGATTGTATTTTGAGATTAAATTATTATTACTCAATCTATTCAAAGGATTTTGCTCTAAGACTAGGGTGGATGGACTCTTGTGGCATTGGGCAAATAATTTTTAACTCCTCTAAGCCTCTTTTCTGAACTAAATATTAGTAAATATACTTAGTTCACTGAGTGGTACTGAAGACTAAATATGATTATTTGCATTAAGCACTTAATATTGTTTATACCCCATATTAGGCACTCAATAAACATGAGTTATTATTTCTATTTTGTATTTTCCAAAAAGCATATATATTTAAATTAATTTCTGAAAAGTGATTTGCCCTGAGAAGATATGTAAAATTTCTATGGCATCCGTAAGGAGGTAATCTAAAAATACTGAGTACTGGCAGCATTGTTATAACAAGCGTGCTGTGTTTCTGAGGCACCTGCTTCCAAGGAAGTAATGGTTTTTGTTTTTAGCCAATGTTGTTTAAAAACATCTGAGGTAATACCAAGCAAAAGTAATGATTTAAATTGTCTCGTCTTTTCCCTGAACACATTGGCAAGTTAAGCTGATGTTTCTGTTAATGAGCTGAAGACTCAGTAAAATGGCTATCTAGTCTTCTCCAAGTCATCATTTGTCATGCAAATAACTCCCAATCTCTAGTTCTAACCTGGAGCTCTTTCTGGAATTCCAGACTTTTATGTCCATCCAACTATCATCAGTTTCAACATGGATATTCTCTAGGTAACTTCAGCTCTACTCCCACTCTGAAATAATCTTCCTCATCTTGCACACCTGCTCCCTCACATCTGTATACTACACACGCAATTCACTTAATGCCCGTCCTCAGCAAACTTTGAGTCATCCAAGATTATTTTTTCTGCCTCATACCTTATTTATGACCAAATCATACAATTCTCCTTCTTCACTCACTCAAAAACTGTTATTTGAACACAGCATTGTTCCAGATTCTTCTTCATTCCTGCTAACAAAGAGGACATTCATCCAAGTTCACCAGACCTCCTGCAATAGTCTCCTTATTAGTGTCCCTTCCTCTCTGCTCCCTCATCCAATATATGTACCACACTGCCTTCTATATAACACAGATGCTCTCTGCCTCCATGTCCTACTTCAAAGAGCTCAAGCTTGCTCATCTTTGAAAATTCAGCTCGTGTCATTTCTTATGGGCTATGTGAATATGCTATCAACAAAACTACCATTTTGAATTGATTTCTGTATGTAGAAATGGGTTTCATCTAAATATCCATGCTGTTCTGTAGACCCATTAGGACCAAACTGGTATTTTTGTTGGAAACTTAGCAGGAAAGTTTTTGAATAAAAATTCTTAAGTTGTGATTTTATACATATTTTTGTTTAGAGACTGTGGGGAGTAAATTGTGTCACAGGGATATATGACACAGGGATCACATAAATTCTTTAAAACTAATTTTTGTTTAAAAAACATAAGGAAATTAGTATGACTAAAATGCCTTTGGTCTAAACCAGGGTTTATCAGCCGTGGTGCTATTGACATTTGGGGCCAGATAATTTTTGCGTGTGTGGATGGGGATATGGACTTTCCTGTGCATCACAGGATGTTTACAAGCATCCCTGGCCTATAGCCACTAAATGTCAGTAGCATCCCCAATGGTAATAACCTCTCTCCAATTGGTGATCATCATAAATGTCTCCAGATGGTGAAAAATATCTCTGAAGGCAAAATCACCCCAAGTTAAGAACCACTGGTTCAGATAGTTCCAAATTATCCAGGCTTCTGGAATGACCTTTTTTTTTGAGTATCCAAATCATTATTTTCAGCTTCCCTCCATTAAATGTAGAATTTACTTGCTTGTGGGGCCTTAAGTTGTTCTTTTTCCCATCCATGCTGTGGCCTGAGCTTTCACTATTACCTGGCTGCTAAAATCACCCCTAGCTCCTGTGCTTGTTGATACTGTTTTCCTTCATCCTTCTCAAAGAACCTCTAAATCTAAATTTGATGTGTTTGACAGATTATATAAAACATTGGTAGATGAAAGAGAATAATTACATCAAAGAGCAAGAAACAATTTCAAATCCAACATTAATCATCACCGTGTCTGTAAAATTTTGGGCTCTTCCCTCCTTTAGGAATTCCTTTATGTGTCATCTTTCTATGCTTCTTCTAAATTCTGTTTTTGATATGTGCCCCACCACCAGACCCTACTCACATCTTTCTCTCCTCTCCTGTTTCTTTTCACTGCCCTTTCCCTATTTCATAAACTCAAAGATCTCATGTTAGCATATAGAACAGGTATGCTTTGTTACGTTTTTACAACCCATCATTTCAATCTATGTCCAATAGGATCATACCACAATCAACCAAAAAGGTTCATTTGGACTTATCGGGATGTTTTTCTAAATATTAGAACTAATTGACTGGCAGATGAATTATGGCAGTTTCCTATATGTTGAAATAGCATGGAATGCTTTATCCTACCTGTACACTTCACTGTTTTCTTCTCATTTTTCAGGTTCCATTTAAAATATTATGTCCAGAGAAGACGTCCCTGATGCCCTGACTACATAATAAAGTAACTTCTCAACTATCTTATTCTGTTTCCTAGCAGCCAGTTCTTCTCTTTCAATGCTGTTATCAGAATTTGTAACTACATATATATATGTATGCCTAATTCTTTATTCCTGGGTTTTTATTAATCTCTAAGCCCCACAGATGTAAGCACGTATTTGTTTTCTTCAAGTGTGCCCAGGGCAAAATGCTTTGTAAAATTTTTAAATTAAAAATGAATAAATGAATGCTACAGAACTTCGTATTGGCAAAGAAAGAGCATTGTAAAAATATACCAAAAGATTAAATATAGGCTTTAGTGACAGAATTACTAGATTCAGAATGACAATTAAATGAAGATATTTCTAAAGAAGCCAAGAATAGAGAAGATGAAATAACAATCCAAAGGGATTTCAATAAACAGCAGTCCAGGTACCACCACCTAACTTCAAATGAATGTGATGAAAACTGTGGTGCATACTTTTTTTCCCTTACAGTAAAGTAAGATTGGGAGATCTGTTTTAGCTATACCATATGTATAAGGGAAATTTCTATAATTACCTACTTAAAGAGGCAATCTAATTATCTAAGAATCATAAATGACTGAAAATATAATCAATGACTGTATTGCATAGAATCTTTCCAAAATCAACATTTAAAAATCTCAAAATATCAATAAATACCAAGAGAAAAGAGAGAAAAACAAGTGAAGGAGTAGCCTCTGAAATTGTCCAACAGGAGAATTAGGCTGGTCAGAAGTCTCAGGCTTCCCCAGGGCCAGAGAGATGACAGATAAATATGCAAAACGGCTTCTGTTCAAACAGTACAGCAGCCCCATTCTCCACTTAGTACACTTCCTGATAGCTCTGCCAACATAAATAAATAGATCAAAGGTAAAATCATTCCAAAAGAATTGTTTAATTTCAACACCAAAAATAACATCTTCACTGAAGATAAATTTTCCTTCAGGAGCCCCCATATGCATACACAGCACAATACACACACACACATACACTCAGATACTCACACACAATATAAACACAAATATACTTTAACTTAGGAATAGTTAAACAGTGCCAGCTCGGTTTAAGCTTAGAAACATAGACTGTTGGAACTACAGGAGATTTTAAAGATTTTAAGTGATTGTAATTGTTTTACACACACACACACACACACACACACACACACCTCTTAATTTAAAAATGAGGAAAATTTGGGGCTGAAAAACCAGGAATTACATATCCGAGGTCACAAAACAAGGATCATGCTAATTATAATAAGAATCCAAAGCTTTCAAGTCCCTCTGTGGTGTCTTCCCACAACTCCAACCCCATTTCTCACAAAGTTTAGAGGAACATATGGTTGACATTGAATTAATTGACTGCTTTTTTCTGTAAATGTGTTACCTCCGCATGATAACTAGTGGCATGTTAGAGATAAAGATGCTCGAACAAAAGGAGGGATCTATGACTTGCTAGTGGGCACAAACGATTATGGAAGCAGAGCTAAAGTGTGACACAGTCTAGGAATAAAATCTCACATTATTCTCAGTATTTAGTTATAAGGAGTAAAATAAAGAAAAGTTAAGGACTATGTTTTTTTTTTAAAAAAAACCCTATTTCTTTGTCAAAATATTATCCTTCTTTACCCTCAAACCCCACTGAAATAAGAAAAACATATGTGGCATATATACACCATGGAATACTATGCAGCCATAAAAAATGATGAGTTCATGTCCTTTGTAGGGACATGGATGAAGCTGGAAACCATCATTCTCAGCAAACTATCACAAGGACAAAAAACCAAACACCGCATGTTCTCATTCGTAGGTGGGAATTGAACAATGAGAACACATGGACACAGGAAGGGGAACATCACACATGGGGGCCTGTTGTGGGGTGGGGGGAAGGGGGAGGGATAGCATTAGGAGATATACCTAATGTTAAATGACGAGTTACTGGGTGCAGCACACCAACATGGCACACGTATACATATGTAACTAACCTGCACATTGTGCACATGTAACCTAAAACTTAAAGTATATTTAAGGAAAAAAAAGCATTGATTATAGACATGGTAGCTCACACTGGTAATCCCAGCACTTTGGGTGGCCTAGGTGGGCCAACCGCTGGAGCCCAGTAGTTCGAGAGCAGCTTGGGCAACATGATAAAAACCAGCTTCTACCAAAAAAAAAAAAAAAAAAAATGCTGGGCCTACTGGTGTGCACCTATAGTCCCAGCTACTTGGGAGGCTGAGGTGAGAGGATCACTTGAGCCAGGGAGGCAAAGGTTGCAGTGAGCAGAGATCGCACCACTGCATTCCAGCCTGGGCAACAGAGATAGACCCTGTCTTAAAAAAAAAAAAGAAAAAAGAAAAAAAGAAAAAAAAAGAAAAAGAAAAACATATAATGTAATTCATAGCAGTGGAAGTAAAAAGGTGTGTTTCCATGAAATGTGGACTTGCTGGATGGTCCCAGTTGGAAATGGAAGCCCAAGAAGCTAAGACACCTGCAATCCATGCCTTGGAAAGAGGCTTCAAAGCTGACAGCCTAAAAGAACTCTTGGGTAGTGCTCAGGGAATAGCTAGTGGGCTCTGGGAAAATGGGCACACTTGGGACAATACACCAGATAATTAGGAAAAGGATAACAAAGTTCTAGGGGAAAAAATGTTCATTAGAACCTAGAAATGTGCATCCAATCAAACTACCTTCAAATTTTATGGCGCTGACTATAAATAGAGACAATTTCAGACATTCAAGAATTTCAAAAGTTTGCTACTCACAACCTTATTCTGAAATACTTTTACATGGACATATTCTAGCAAGACTATAAAAATACTAAAATCTAACAGAATTGTTGAAGGAAAGGAAGTAGACAAAAATGTACTACAGAAATAACAATAGCACACATAAGAATGGCAACATAAATAATAGGCATATAATCCAAGGCAAAAAAAAGAGTAAATGAAAAACAAACATAAATATTCAGAAATCATGTGCTAGGCACTCTTTCAGGGCTGTTGCATTTCTTAACAAATTAAACACTGGTAGATGAAGAAACTGAGGCAAATATAGCTAAATAACTTGTCTACAATGATGCAGATAATATGTAGAATTGGGATTTGAAGTTAAGCAATATAACTTCAGATCCCACTCTTTTAACCATTAAATAATTCAATAATGTCTAAAAAAATTATTCTTAATAGCCAAAAATGGGAAAAAAATCAAATATCCATCAACAATATTAGAAAGCATATATTCACTGGATAAAATTTATTTAGCTGAATCATACATATAATATATATTAGGTACTGTCAGTGTTACATTCAACAACATACATAATCTCAAAAACATTATATTAATAGAAAGAAATCATAAAAGTGTATTATATATACATATATACTGTATGATTCCCTTCACATACATTTCCAAAACATGCACAATTAGCCTTGTTAATAGATGTCTCAATAGATTAACAGTGGCAATTAATGGCTGGAAAGGACTATAAGGGTTTCTTCTGGGCTGATGTTAATATTTTTATAATTTGTACTGGGTGGTCATTACTTGTGTTGGTCACTTTATAAAATTGACTGTTATGAAATTGAATGAATGTTATATTTTAGACTTTCATACGTAAATATATGTAAAAGTTTCCAGAAAATATAATATGTATGTGTAGTTACTATATATAAGTATTTTATCACATTTTTATGCATTGAACATTCTTTGTGACAATCTATATCAATGAATATACTAATATAATATCAAAAATTGTCATGCCTTTCATTTATTTTTCTGATTAAGATTGAGTCATTCTTTTGAACTCCAAACTAAAGTATATTATTTATAAAATTTAAGGTATTAAATAGAAATTTATAGAGTACAGAAAATTAGCAAATTAGCAAAATTTTGTATGAATTCCCTTTGAGATACATTGGTCACAAGATTCCTGAGAAATAGAGTAATTCCAATGAAATAATTGCAAAAAATCTAATTTCACATCATTTTTTCTTCTGGGTAAGTCATTTATATTTAAGATAGGAATAGCAGTATGACTATTCCAGTATCAGCAGTAAGCTGGTAGTGGAAAGTCAGCCTTTATGAACTGAAGACAATTGGGACTTTTGTATGAAGACTGTAGAATATTCTCAGAACAGGGTTTGACTACAAGTTGGGATAAAGTAATATATTTCTGGGTAAATTAACTGAGATATTTTCTTTTCCTCCTATACCTAGAAAAGTTTTATTCATCCATCAAGACACTGCTTAAATGATAACCTTTGAGCGTCCACCCTGCACATTGGCATAATTTCTATTTATACTACACCACTATTCTTCTTTCCATCCTATTTTGAACAAAATCAGTGCACTCCTACAGTGCCAAATAACTGAGTTCTTACCTCTATTTTAAATATTTGTTTTTAATTTTATGCATTCATCTCTTGCTATTTAAAAAAAATACATTCAGTAAAAGATCTTGGCGTACATAGGTGAATATTCTGAATTCAGGAAGGTCTACCTTCCCCTCTAATATTCTTTGTTATTCATATCAATGTGATACATCATATCAACAGAATAAAGGGTGAAAACCATATGATTATTTCAACTGATGCTGACAAAGCATTTGATAAAATTCAACATCCTTTCATAATGAAAACCCTCAAAACCTAGGTAAAGAAGAAACATACCTAAAGACAATAAAAGCCATATACAACAAACCCATAGCTAGCATCATACTGAATGAGGAAAAACAGAAAGCCTTTCCTTTAAGATTTGGAGCATGACAGGGATGCCACTTATAACACTGTTATTTAACATTGTCCTGGAAAAACCAGCTAGAGCAATCAGACAGAATAAATAAATAAAAAAGCATCTAAATCGGAAAGGAAGAAGTCAAATTATACTTGTTTGCAGATGATATGATCTTATATTTAGAAAAACCTAAAGACTCCACCAAAAAACTATTAGAACTGATAAACAAACTCAGTAAAATTGCAGGACACAAAATTAATATACACAAACACTAGCATTTCTGTATGCCAAAAGTGAACAATCTGAAAATGAAATCAAGAAAGCAAGCCCATTTACAACAGCTTCAAATAAAATAAAATACCCACGAATTAACTTAACCAAAGAAGTGAAACATTTCTACAATGAAAACTCTAAAACACTGATGAAAGATACATAAAAGGACACCATTAAATGGAAAGATATTTCATACTCATTGATTGGAAGGATCAATTTTGTTGAAATGTCCATACTACCCAAAGCAGTCTACAGATTCAGTGCAGTCTCAATCAAAATACCAATGACATTCTTCACAGAGATAGAAAAAGCCATCTTAAAATAAGACCCAGAATAGCCAATGCTATACTAAGCAAAAGGAACAAAACTGAAAGAATCACATTACCTGACTTCAAATCATACTACAAAGCTATGATATCCAAAACAATGTGGTACTGCCATAAAAACAGACACATACACCAATGGACAAGAACACATAACCTATAAATGAATTCATATATCTACAGTGAACTCATTTTTTACAATGGTGCCAAGAACATACTTTGGGGAAAGGACAGTCTCCTCAATAAATGGTGCTGGAAAAAAATGGATATCCATATGCAAAAGAATGAAACTAGAGCCCTATTTCTTGCCACATAAAAAAATTAAAATGGATTAAAGATGTAAATCTAACACCTTAAACTATTAATCTACTAAAAGAAGACACTGGGAAAACTCTCCAGGACATTGGACTGAGTAAAGATTTCTTGGGGTGCAGCAGAACACCATGGCCCATGTTTACCTATGTAACAAACCTGCATATACTGCACATGTATCTTGGAACTTAAAATAAAATAAAACATATTTCTTAGGTAATACCTCAAAAGCACAGGCAACCAACACAAAAATGGACAAATGGGATCACATCAAGTTAAAAAGTTTCTGCACAGCAAAGGAAACAATAAACAAAGTGAAGAGACAATCCACACAGTGAAAGAAAATATTTGCAAACTACCCATCTGACAAGGGATTAAACCAGAACATATAAGGACCTCAAGCAGCTCTATAGGGAAAAAAAAAAAACTAATAATCCAATTTTAAAATGGGCAAAAGACCTGAATAGACACTTCTCAAAAGAAGATATACAAATGCAAACAGGTATATGAAAAGGTGCTCAATATCACTGATCATCAGAGAAATGCAAATCAAACCTACAATGAGATATTATCTCACCTTGGTTAAAATTGCTTTTATCCAAAAGAAAGGTAATAAAAAGTGCTGGAAAAGATGTAGAGAAAAGGGAACCCTCATCCACTGTTGTTAGGAATGTAAATTAAAACAACTACTATGGAGAACAGTTTGGCAGTTCCTCAAAAAACTAAAAATAGAGGTACTATATGATCCAGCAAACCCACTGCTAGGTAAGAAATACCCCAAAGAAAGAAAGTCAGCATGCTGAAGAGAGATCTGCACTCCCATGGTTACTGAAGCACTATTCAAAATAGCCAAGATTTTGGAAGGAACCCAATTGTCCATCAACAGATGAATGGATAAGGAAAATGTGGTACATATATACAATAGAGTATGATTCAGTCATAAAAAAGAATGAGATCCTGTCATTTGTAACAACATGGATGGAGCTAGACATCATTGTGTTAAATGAAATAAGTCAGGCATGAAAAGAAAAACTTTGCATGTTCTCACTTATTTGTGGTACTAAAAACTAAAACAATTGAACTCATGGAGATAGTAGAATGATGGTTACCAGAGGCTGAGAAGGATAGTGGGGTTGGTGGAGAGTGGGGATAGTTAATGGGTATGAAAATATCATTAGATTGAATGAATAAGATCTAGTATTTGATACCACAACAGCGTGACTACAGTCAACAATAATTTATTATTCATTTAAAAGTAACTAAAAGAATACAATTGGAATGTTTATAACACAAATGATAAATACTTGAGGTGATGGATATCCCATTTACCCTGATGTGATTATTATGCATTATACAACTGTATCTAGATACTTTATGTACCCTATAAACATATATACATACCAACAAAAATTTAAAAATATAAAAATTTTTAAAAGTGCCTTAAAACATGCTGCAGTGATTTTAACATAGGCTCTTTAAAAGTTATTAATTTAACTGCAATTCAGGATGAATCTAGGGACAGATTTGGCACATAAAGACTATGTGTATTATGTACAGAGATCAATGGGGATAAGAAATCTGCACACTGCTTAGAAGTATTCATTAGGAAAAAAATACTCTGTCACTCTTGCAACATTATAAACTCCCAAATATTTTCTCCAGCCACATTTACCCTTACCCCTAAGGACCACTGCTTTAAAATACCATTATCACTGGTCACTTTGTAATCTAGACTTAGTGTTCTGTCACAAAAAGAAGTTTGATAATCACCACCATAAAAATACATTTTAGAACTGCAATCAATTGAATTTTGTTTTTTCAAAGTAATCATATTTTATAGCCTGCCATACATTTGTTCAGATACATTCAATGCTTGTAACTTGTGAATTCTTCCAAATAAAGCTAATTTAAGTTTCAGAAAGAGTATAATCATTCAGAACCATTTTTCATGTGCCTTAAGAGGCATGCCCATAATGTTGATTTGTTCTTGAGGCTGGAGAACTAATAGAAGGCAATTCCAAGAAGACCCACCATGGGCTGAGAAATAACCACTTCTTAGAACTTATCCCTCCCTATTTTTGAAACAAGATCAATCGTGTCTACTACTAACAGAGGGCTTGCAAAGATTAAACAAATTGATAAGATAACAAATGTGAAACAATTGTTGGTATTTCAGGTCAGTGGAATTGCTCATAGGTGAAACTGAAGTGGACATCTGACAAAATTTTATGTTGTGTTCTACACAGGAAAGCAGAGGTCTGAGGAAAAGCTAATTTCTTTCAAGGCAATTCTAAAGAAATTTAATAAGCTTATTATGTAGATAAAGACTTATTCATAACTCAATACTGATGAAGAACAACAAAAAAAATAATTGTTCAGAAGCTTAAGTTAGTATAGGATGTAAAAGTGTTAAACTTAATATCAAAGTATGATTTTTGTCATTCTCTGTATATTTTAAAATTTTTCTTAATTATATCTCATGCAGTAATTCTAATATCTTGAATTATATTGATTTTGTCCCAAGCCATCAGACTTGGAACATTAAGAATTTCTGATTTAAAATTTTCTCCCTTACGTACCTCCACAGCAAATGCTTTGCTTTTTTTTGTGTCTCAAATACTGCCAGCCTGCTTTCATCCCTCTGTTAACCAGTCTAACTCAGGGTGTCATGGCTATCACAGGGATTACTATCATATCTCCTGAGAGTTAGATATTTGCCATCTTCCAACTATTCAACTTTTATCATGGTGTCACGTTAATCTTCAAACAGTACAACAATCATATCACTCCTTGCTCAAAGACCTTCAATGACTTTCAATTTCCAAATGAATCAACTTCTAATTTTTCACTATAGCATTTAAGACTCTCCAGTGTGTAGCTCCAGATTCGCTTCTGACCTTATCTGAAGCCATTCCTACACAAACACTGCTATATGCTGGCTCTATACTGGGATTTTCAATGTACATTCACATTTAATTCTCATAATAGTACTATGCTCAGGTATTAACATTACCAATTTATAGAAGTGTAAAATAATATTCATTTATGTTAACAACTTTATCATTGTTAATTTTATATTTTCATAATTCTTTTTACATCTTTTATATATCTCAATATTTTTATAATTAACATCAACTTGGCCAAATTCCATAGAAAAAGAAAGACATTGCTATGGCTCAGGTTTAGGTCTTCTAACATCAAAGTCCTTGGAATTTCCAATAAACCTCACTGAGTATCCAATTCTATCAAGTCATAACTCCTTGACAACATTTTAACTGGATTCTAGGACTAGGATTCCAATTTTATTAGCTAGTGAATAAGACACCTCACCCCTCTTCCACACATTGTCCCTTATATTTAGTGCCATAAGATTTATTCATCAAGCTTCTTTGGGGTGCAAATAACAGACATGGCACTAGCTAGCCTAAGTAAAACAAGATTTCTTGGGAAGATATTGAGTTACCCTTAGAATTAAATTAAACACTGAGTCTCTGAGCATCAGAATGATAAAAGCCAGGGCAACTCCAGGGACCTTAGCAGCAACTTTTACCATATGATGATTTGGTTTTAACCACCTTCTCTCTTTGTAGTCTCCATGAGGTTTTTCAAAAACCTGAAAAGTAGACTCTAATTGTCTCAGCTTGGGTGATAAGACTGAACCTTGATCCATTCACCCACGTGCAGAGGACAAGAGTTTTGTAAACTTTTAGAGGAGCTTTAAGAAGGAAAATCTACAGGGTCTTAACATACATCTTCTCACTTTGAATATTACAAATATCTAAAATCTTTTAAGACTGAGTTTATTCCTACATAGATCAAATAAAAAGAAATGACACTTAAGTAATGGAAGAAAAATCAATTCATTAATTCACTCATGAAAATTATTTATTGAGTGCCCAAGATTTTGTTCTGGTGACAAACTTATGTGTATATATACGTATATATGTATATTTGGTATATATATACACACCAAAATTTATGTGTGCGTGTATATATATATATATATATATATATATTTGGTATATACATATATGTATTTGGGGTGTGTGTGTATATATATATGTGTGTATATATACACCACAAAAAGTGAGTACTATCTTAATACAACTGTGAATGAATGAGTGAGCTGGATTTAGCACCTGTCTATATTGCTGAAGGGAAATTGCGTCCAGCTGATACTGGAACACTTCCTATATCAACCTTACAAACATGTGTATATATCTGTACATACTGAATTTTCAGTGGAACACACCTACCAGTCTATAGCATAGGAAAAATCCAATAATGATAAACTCAAAGTTAATGAGAGTGTAGCTCAGCAACATTGGAGAAGAAGGTAGTTGGGACTACTTAAATAAATGCTTCAGAAAGATACAAATTTCTGGGAACCTTCTGGAGCTTCAAAGGACTCTCAGTTCCCACCATCTGTAGCATGACAGAATCACTTGAGGTGAAAAAAAGCAAGCAAGTTAGGCTTTGGAGGCCAGGAATTGCAGTGTTGAGAACTATGTTTGAGTTCCCCAGCACTTGGCAGCAATCAAGCCACAAGGAGTCCTGAATCAAGGACACAGAAAGGTCCCCAGATAATCTCAACAATATATGAGGAGAGAACTTACTAGAAAAGACTAGAATTTTGCTAACAAATGGGCAATGACTCATAGCTGTTGAGATCTGGCGGAGCAAAGCACATGTGACCTCATTTGTAACCAATTCTGGTGAAGGTAGAGAAATACCCATAGAAAACATTGACCCTGAAAAAAGTCTAGTGCTGTCCATCTTAACAAGTGCTCTTGTTAATTATTTTCTTTGATTGTATTACTCTCTAAACCCTGGCCGAGAAAAGGTATTTATACTTTAAGTTCACTTCACTACCCACCTTCTACACAGTTCTGCTCCAAAACCCACTACTAAGATATAAACAAATAAATGTTTTCAATTACAACTGCCGTTCAGCCTAGGCACTATTCTATGAGACATGGTGTACTAGGAAATTTATTTGAACTTTTTCCTTTCTTTTTTAAAATCAAATCTACCCCATCTTGGGTTCATTGTTATTTGTTTATTTTATTCTCTCTTGCATAGTGAACTCTTTCAGGACACAATCTGTCTTGTTCATATTTGTACCAAATTAAAAGAAATTGAATGTTTTGCATGTATGCAGGCCTGATGTAGTAAGGCCATTTTTCTGGATGAATTACTCAGAAGCCTAGGGAAAAAAAAGTCTTATTATCAGAAAAGAAGCAGCTAGAGTTTCTGTGAGCTATTCCTATGTGAAATGAACCAGGTGGCTACTAAAGAAATCTACAGGTAAATTAATGTTTATGGATCTAATACTTTGAAACAAATGTACTTATAACAGAAATTACTTTGGGAAATAAAAAATTAAAATTTCTTTATTGAAAATATACAATAAAAGTGGTAGGTCATAGGAGTATTATAGGACAAATATTGAAACTTTGTTAAGAAAACCTCTAAATAGAATAACCAAGAAATACTATTAAGGAAGTTCTTTGGCCCAGATTGATGGGTAGTAGATTAAAAGGCTGGCTACAGAGTGAAAGAAGATAACTTTAATACTTGAATCTATCAAAGTACTTATATAGAAATTATGTAAAGGATACTTACAAATCAATGACAAAAGACAAACCATGCAATTAACAAAATGGGTAAATAACACTGACAGTTACTTCACAAAAACTGATCCTTAATTTTACCTGCTGTAAATAAAGCAACCTCATACTGACTTTTTCCCTTTTGGTCTTACACTTTCCATTCTGTCACTCCTGTTCTCTGAGACCACCCCCACCCCCCCCCCCCCGCCCCGTATAATCAAGCACTTTTTTTTTCTGGCTTTGCTTTCAAAGGAACCAAACTAAGGAAGGAGGGGATCAAGATAAAGGATAGAAGACAGAAGAGAAAAGGAAAATCATGGCAGAATAGGCTTAAAAATGTCCCCCCAGAAATATTCCTGTCAAATTCCTTGGAACCTGTGATGTTACCTTATTTAGAAAAAGAGTCTTTGCAGATGTGATTAAGTTAAGGGTCTTGAGGTTGGGAGATATTCTTGAGTTATTCAGGCATGCCTTAAATACCATCACACATGTCTTCTTCATAAGAGAAAGGTAGAGGGAAATTGACACAGGTGCACAGAGAAGAAAGTATATGACGACAGAAGCAGAGATAAAAGTGATGATGCCACAAGCCAAGGAAGCCGGAAACCACCAGAAGCTAGAAGAAGCAAAGAAGGGATTCTTCCCTAGAAACTCTGTAGGGACTGTGGGTCTACTGATACCCTGATTTCAGACTTCTGGCCTCCAGAGCTGTGAGAGAATAAATTTCTGTTGTTTCAAGCCACCAAGTTTGTAGTAATTTGTTATGGCAGCTTCAGGAAAGTAATACACGTGGATTAAAATACGAACAAAATCAGAGGTAGAGACGAAGGATGTCCTTACATGGTGGTATGATTTCTTGTTAAAATAAAACCGTTTCCTAAGTTTTAGAGGCATCTTGCCCTATAGAAATGATTTGAGTTAGCATTTGTGAGGAATTGTGGGGAAACTGACCAAAGATCAGAAAAAGAATTTCTAAGGAGAACTGCAAGCTCAGCAGAGATTAAATTAATGAATTTATAATGTATTTATTGTTATTTCTTGGGATTTGGCAGTCATCAGCAAGGATGATAGTAAGCAGACAAAATTATTCTGGCCTCATGTCAGAGTTCAGGGCCTGGACTCAAGACCCAAGAAGAGAAACTGGCAAGAAAAATGCAAGACTCTAATTCTGAGGAAGGAATAGGCGACTTAAGAGGGCACTACAGTAACAATGCATGCATATGGACTCCTAATTACTGAAGATTTAGGGACCATCTGGATTCAAGAAAAGCAGAAGCCTAGTTAACAAATCAGGGCAAACCTGCTGAAGGCAGATTAGCATCAAGAGTTGCTTCACCTGGATAGCTTGAGCTCCCTCTGCTTCAGATCAGAATGAATCCCAGAAGCCTGGGTTGATCTTAATGTGCAAATGAGGAATCAATAGGCCCTATCTTTTTTGCATGACTGTTAATTTGAACTTCTGGCTCTTCTTGCATTTTTTTCATCATCTTCTAATTTCATTGCTTTTCATTCCCAACTTAAAGAGTAGCGGGCCGATGGCAGGGAGGATAGAAGAAGAGAAGAGAAAGGGGATAGAGTGGAGGGAGAGGAGATTATTTACAAATATCACTTCATAGGGACCTCACAACAGATATTTGACTTAGGCATCACTATCCCTGTTTTACAGAAAAGGAAAATGGGATTTGAAAAATTAAGCAACTCAAATGCATACAGCTGGTAGAAGATAAAAGCAAGATCCAAACCCAAGTTGTACTGATTCCAAAGCCAGTGTTCTTATCCATTGCCAGACCCTTACTGGTTCCATAGCAGTCATTCAATTATGCTTACTTTTAAATCAACATCCTTAAGTCTCTCAAACCCTTATCTTTCTTTTCAAATCTGCCTTTGCAATTACTGCTGATTAATTAAATAATTCATTCAAGGAAAGTTAATAAATACCTACTAAACTGGAAAGGCCTCTTTAGGTTGAAGGGAATTAAACAGTATCTTGTAACAAACATAGACATTGTGCCTGCTTTCATGATTTTACAGCCCATTCAAACAAATCATCAATGAATTTCATCCATTGCGATTACCTGGCTGTTAGATCTAGTTAACACATTATTTGGTCTCTAGCCCGGATTATCTTTTTCAGATGAAATACGGCATTATGTGAGGAAAAATTTAAGTTTTTAATGAAAATTATTTTCAGAACTATATGAAGCAAACACTAAATTAAGATTGTTGTGGTCCTTGGCATTAATTTCAGTAATGAATGTCAACAAATTTTTCAACAGCTACAAATGAAAAATACTTAAGTGTTGGAAGAATAATGCATTGGGGAGAGATGATTTAAGAAAGCAGGAATCCTATGCTAGTATTTTCTTTTAAATAGATAGTCACCTCTTCAAGTTAAATCTAAATTTCAGGCAAAACAATCTATGATATCTATTATTTATCTACTGAGAGGTAGGTAGAATACAAAAGTAATTTTTGATTTTGCCATGGGAATAAATGTGAAATTACCACATCCTATGATGACAAACCCAATTCTCTGATAAGAAACACTCCCTGTGTTTGCCAAGAGGTATTTCATTAACATTGTTCTGCAGAGAGACTAATTTCAAGTACTTTTAATGACTCTACCTACCTAGGAGGGGAGTTTGTGGCAAGGGAAGAAGTTGCAGCTTTTCAGAAATTATAATATGCTAAAAATATTAATAAATTTGAATCTTCTCAACTTCAATATTTTTATGATTCATTTTCAACTTTTCCCCTCATTAGTTATTTTCCAAGTTAAATACCTTCCATTATCATTAGGAAGTGTATGTTTGTATAGACAAAAATCCAGGTGGTAAAATTATTCATCCTGTGTATTAAATAAATATTGTTCCTAGCTTATGTGAACAGATCTTTCCCCATGTCCAGTTTTTTCCCCTACATGAATGTTCATTTTTGTGTGTACCTATCTTCTCAAGTCAAACATTCAGCACTTTTGCATCCAGTTAGTTACAAAAGTCCCACATTGCTTATTATGAAATTGGTAATTAAATTTCATATTTAATAGAAATCAATAAAATACAGCTGTCTTGTGGGTTTGAGAACATGGTAAATCAAATTAATTAACAATATATTATACATTAAAAACTATGACAAAATCTCAAGCAAGCACTTGGTTCATCTATGACTTCCAACTTTCTCAAATATGTATATGACCCTAGGCAAATAACAAATCTCTCTCTAGTTTAATCTTTCCAAATGTAAAAAGGACTTCATAATTTATTAACTTATTTAGCCAGTTTTTAATGAATTCTTAATGTATGCTTAATATTTTCCAATTACTAGGGACTCAGGGGTGAATATGACAAATCAGATTCAAGTTATTTCCCATTGTAGGGCCTCTGAGATTACGGTCCCATCTAACAGAAAGGCAATTCCTCTGGTCTTCCTTTGTCTGACTACTCATCATTAATTTCTTAGTCAAAATATATCTTCTTAGGCCTTCTGTGATCATCCTATTGAATGGGCACCTATCCAATCCCCATCATTTTCTATAACAAAACTATGTCTGATTCCTTAATTTGCTTAAGTACTTTTTGCAGTTATACTACTTACATTTTGTTCACTTTTTCTTGCTTTTCTCCTCAAGTAGAATGAAAGTCCCATTCAGTAGAAACCTTGCTGCACCTCCAGTAAAGTGAACAGTATCTTATACATGGTAGATTAACAATAAATGTTTCTTGAATTAAATAATTAATTAGTTAAGAAGGTAAACAAAGAAAAATTCCTGCCATTTTGAAGTTATCTTCTTTTAGAAACTTCCATCCTAGTAGAATGATTATTGTACAGAGGTTATCTTCAAATATAGTGTTGTGAAAAAGCCATAAGAAAAAAGGACCAACTGAATTTGAAACCCCATTTGCTGAATAGGTTAACCTCACAAACTCAAGCCACTTGTTTTCTGATCTCTGTCTCCACAAGTGATACGACAAGGAGAAATAGTTATGTACAATCAGTTATTTTTCTCCAGTCCTCATTCTTCTGAGGCTACTTCTGCCATTAAATAAGGTTTTTCACTCATTCTCTCAAAGAATGTGATTATCTTTTTTTGTGAGATGGAGATTGTCTAACAGGAACTAGTTGCGAAATGACTAAAGATGTCAGATGTGAGTCAAGTTCCATTTTATCTCTGTCTAAATTTTGGCCCATTTTTCTCTCCCACCTCTAGAGTTGGGGACAAAGTCAACAGTCAACTTTTTCCCAAGCTCATGTGTATATGGTAAAACAATGGATACCACATAAAAAAGATGAAGTGGACATTTAATAGGTAACTCACAACATCTAATATATTCCTGGAAAAATTAATGGTTCCAAATTAATTCAAACTTTTTACCATAATATACTCACTAAATTTAAAAACAAAGGAATAAATCTTTATGTTCTGTTGTATTTGCAATTTTACATACCTTAGTGAAATGCCATCTAAAAATAATAAAACTAGGCTAATTGCAACTTCACATTGCTGCTTTCAGTCCTGGAATTTTTGTAGTTCCACAATGTCTTCTGTAACTGCTTAATTTCTTCATTCTTCAGTGGTTATGGCTGATGCATATCACATAGCTGTTGGGAATGGAGTGACCTGAAAACTGACCAGGTCACTGAATGAAGAGCAACTTTGAAAAGACAATAAAGTATCAGAGCGTTTTTGTCATGGTGGGTCGAGTTAAGGTCTTATGCAGTGTCCTTCCAAGTTTAACTGTTATTAGCATCCCAACATCACCTAATTTTAAGTATAGCAAGCTATAGAAGCTCTTTCTTACATACATTTTATTTGGACTTTCTTCAAAACCTTCTTTATAAGGATAATATTCTCCATTTTGGGGTGCTAATCGTGATTCTCTTGGTGATTATTTAAATGATTTTTTAAAATCTGTAAAATGAGTAGGTTGCACTAGATCATCATGAAGTTCCAACATTCTGCCAGAGCACTGGTTGCCAAAGCATGACTATCATCATGTTATTTCTCTGCTCACAGAGCTATGCTGGCTCCCAAATACCTGTTGCTGAGATCAAACCCCTATTTGTATTTCAAGTCTCCACCAACTAGAGTTACTCTGTCTCTTTTTAATTCTCACTCTTCTGCTACACATACATAGTCCATACCAGAGAGATAGTCCAGGATTTAGGTTTACCTCTTCAGGAGCCACAACTGAGTGCCATACTAGTGCTATTCAAAATGTGATCTGTGCACCACTACTGGTCCATGAAGTGTTTCTTACTGGCTGTGGCAATATAAGTACAGGACAGAAGAACATTTAGAAACTTTTAAAACAACTTGCCGTTGTTATGACACCCAAGCACATAATCAGTACACTTGTCTATTTGAACAGTTTTAGTGTTTCCACACTGGCATGTTGGCTGAAAAAGAGCAGAAGCTTCATACAGGTCACATTCAGTAAGACCACATTACAGTGTGTGATTAGTTTGATAACTGTTATCCAAAATCGTGTAAAGATATTAAATATATGAGTATCTAAACATGTATCTATATTTCAAATTTACTTCATTTTAAATTAAGCATGGCGTTTAGTTTTCAGTTTAACATAATTAACTAATTCAGAGAAGTAAAATTTTTATTATTTTTAACCCTAATTGAACTATGGTGACACAGGCAAGCTTCACTGGATTTTCTTTTTTTGTCAAGAAATAATACATCTCTTCAAAATACAGCAGCAGTCATAAATTATTATTATTATTATTATTATTATTATTATTATTTTGAGATGGAGTTTTGCTCTTGTCTCTCAGGTTGGAGTGCAATGGCATGATCTCAGCTCACTGCAACCTTCACCTCCCAAGTTCAAGTGACTCTCCTGCCTCAGCCTACCGAGTATCTGGGATTACAGGCGCCTGCCACCACACCCAGCTAATTTTTGTATTTTTAGTAGAGATGGGGTTTCACCATGTCTGCCAGGCTGGTCTCGAACTCCTGACCTCAAGTAATCCACCTGCCTCATCCTCCCAAAGTGCTGGATTACAGGCGTGATCCAGGCCACCGCACCTAGTCAGTCATAAATTAAATTATGGTGATGAAAGTAATTTTGAAGATAGGAAAACTAAAATGTTTATATTGGTTTAATAAAATAAAATAATTTAATAAATGGTGATGAAAGTAACTTTGAAGATAATAAGACTAAAATGTTTATATTGGTTTACTCAGAAGTACACTCTGTCTTAAATTCTGTTTAGTAGTCATAATTGATGGTTAAGTGTTAAAACCACAGGGTGTATGGGCAAATATGCTGGCTAATAGTGCAATGGAATCAACAAAATTTAAATAGGTTTTAAATTTAAAACATAAAACAGGATTTAATTTAATTGTATCCTTTAAAAGGAAAAGTACTGAATAGGGGAAGTAAATGTTCAATATTTTATATATAAGCAGTATTGTTTTGTGAGTTTGTAACTAGCACTGTGGGCTGCTAAAACAGTGTATGTATACATAATTGCTGAAATTTTAGTGAAAGACCATTTTATAGGCATTAGTCTGAAAATAGTGGGTGAGTTTATAGCAAAGAAGATAGTTCAAATACCACTTTTCAGTGACATCATAGGTCGACATCAGAAGCAAACTAATGATACAGAAGAAATACTCATAGAATAAATAAGGCTAGCAAATTATTTTTTTATTACAGCTAACACACAGTATAGAGTACAGAGATATTCTTAGCATGTCAATTCTTCTAGTACATGTGCAATTTGTATATGAATTTTGTTAGCTTCATTGCTTAAAAACATCTAAACCTGAAGTGTATAAAAATATTAAATTTGGAATTCTAGTTCTGTGTAGGAGTATAATCTGATGGTACAGCTGCAAAGGCAAGAAAACATTCTGGAGTAATCATCCAGATTTCGACAAGAATATTAATCTCCACATTTCTTACTTCTCTGAAATGTTTTGATGTTTTTAAAAAAAGTTAAGTGTAATAAATAATGTGTTTAGAGACACGGAAAAAGTTATGAATTACAAAAACCTAAAGTATCAAATTTTAGATTATTCTCTTCATTAGAAGGTGAAATGAAAGCTGATCATAAATTGTTGCATGCTGTTGTACAATGGCTATCAAGAAGAAAACTGTCAAAAATGTTTGGACTACTGGATAGAATGTCAGTATTTCTGCAATAAAAAAAAGCAATTTTCTATCAACATTTAAAAATTGTGAATTGAGAATCCAGCCTTGCCTATTTGTCTGGTATCTTAATACTTCCATGCAAGGAAGGAATGCAATGTGGTTTTCAATGGCAGATAAGACATAAAACCAAAAACTGAAGTGAAGTTTGTAATAAGATAGTGTCTACAGAGTGTTATGATGTGGCTCATAATTTAATAACAATTATCAAGTAGGTAGGGAATTATTTTGATCGATCATTCAAATCCATAAAAGGGTATTGACAAGCACCATAGAAATTTGATAGAGTGGTCTTAAGAATTTTCCATTAAAATAATATTCATGGGCTGGGCATTGTGGCTCACATCTGTAATCCCAGCACTTTGGGAGACCAAGGCAGGTGGATCACGAGGTCAGAAGTTCTAGACCAGCCTGACCAACATGGTGAAACCCCATCTCTACTAAAAATACAAAAATTAGCCAGGCATGGTGGCACTTGCCTATAGTCCCAGCTACTCAGGAGACTGAGGCAGGAGAATCCCTTGAACCCAGGAGGCGAAGGTTGCAGTGAGCTGAGATTGCACCACTGCACTCCAGCCTGGGCAACACAACGAGACTCTGTCTCACACACACAAAAAAAGAATATTCATTTATCAATTATCAATAGCAACTAAAATCAATTTCTTTCATCAGAAATTTAATTTAACAATAACTTGCAGGATAAATGGTTGGTATTGGCTATCGATGAACCATCAATGGTGAATTTTGAAAATACAGCATCTCTTGATTTGTCCTAGATAAAGTTAAAAATAAATACTCAACCTTGCTGAAAATGCTTCAGAATCACTTCTTCCATCACTATCAACTTATGTATGTGAGACTGATTTTTCTATGATGAGTTCAGAAAAAAAATGAAATAGGTTAGATATGTATCCCCTATGAATACTGTTCTTGTCAATAGAACCTATATTCGATTAATTAACAATGAAGAATCAAGCTCATTTGTATCATTAAATTTTGATGTGTGGGATATTTCTTTAAAGTGTAAAGTAATTATTAAATATGGGAATCACTATTTTACTCATAATTTTAATTTTTCTTGTGATATGCAAGTTTAAGAATAAAAGCAATTCTCCATATGAATCACAGTGATATAATAGTTTAAATTTAATGGTGATTCTACAGATAAATCACATTCATGCAAACTTTCAATTAAAATGTGTGTAATTTTTAAGTTTTTTACTTTTCACCTATGTAATGTTTGTTCTGATATTCATTTAAAGGTAATATTTTCTCAATTGAATCTAATTAAGAAATTGGCTCATATTTTTTCCTTGTGCTTGTTTTTTAATCAACAAGTGTATTAGTTCATTTTCCTGCTGCTGATAAAGATATACCTGAGATTAAGAAGAAAAAGAGGTTTAATTGGACTTACAGTTCCACATAGCTGGGGAGACCTCAGAATCATGGCGGGAAGCAAAAGGCACTTCTTACATGGTGGTGGCAAGAGAAAAAATGAGGAAGATGCAAAAGCAGAAACCCTTGATAAAACCATCAGATCTCATGAGACTTATTCACTACCACGAGAACAGTAAAGGGGACCTGCTCCCATGATTCAAATTAGCTCCCACTGAGTCCCTCCCACAACATGTGGGAATTATGGGGGTATAATTCAAGATGAGATTTAGGTGGGGACACAGAGCCAAACAATATCAACAAGTAAAAATTGTACAAGCATACTTCATTCTATTGCACTTCCCTTTATTGCACTTCACAGATACTGCATTTGTTACAAATTAAAAGTTTGTGGCAACTTGGCATGGAGCAAGACTATCGTGGAGTCATTTTTCCAACAGCATGTGTTCTCTTCATGTCTCTGTGTCACATTTTGGTAAGTCTCACAATATTTCAAACTTTTTAATTATTATTACATCTGTTATGCTATCTCTAATCAGTGTTCTCTGATGTTACTATTGTAATTGTTTTGGGGCACCACAAACTGGGCCCATATAAGATGGCAAACTTGATCCATAAAGGTTGTTTGTGTTCTGACTGCTATACTGGGCCAGCTCTTTCCCTGTCTCTTTCCTTCTTCTCTGGATTCCCTATTCCTCGAGACACAATAATATTGAAATTAAGCCAATTAATAACCCTATAATAGACTCTTAGTGTTCAGCTGAAGAAAGAGTCGCACATCTCTTCCTTTAAATCAATAGGTAGAAATGATCAAGCGTGGTGAGGAAGGCATGTTGAAAGCCCAGATAGGCCAACAGCTAGGCTTCTTGAGCCATACACTTAGCCAAGCTGCAAATGCAAAGCAAAAGTTCTTAAAGGAATTTTAAAGTATTACCTCAGTGAACACACAAATGATAACAAAGCAAAACAGCCTTATTGCTGATGTGGAAAAGGTTTTATTGGTCTGAATAGAAAATCAAATCAGCCACAACATGTACTTAAGCCAAAGCCTAATCCAGAGCAAGGCCCCAATTCTCTTCAATTTTCTAAAGGCTGAGAGAGTTGAGGAAGAAGTGGAAGAAAAGTCTGAAGCTAACAGAGGCTGATTCATGAGGTTTAAGAAAAGAAGCATCTCCATAACATAAAACTGCAAAGGGAGACAACAAGTGCTAATGCAGAGCTGCAGCAAGTTATCCAGAAGATCTACGTAAGATCATCGATGAAGGTGGCTATAGTAAACAAAAAATTGTAAATGCAGACAAAACAGCCATATATTTGAAGAAGATTTCACCCAGGACTTTGATAGCTAGAGAGAAGTCAACACCCAAGTTCAAAGCTTTAAAGGCCAAGCTGAGTTTCTTGCTAGGAGCTCATCTACCATTCCAAAAATTCTAGGGCTCGTAAGAATTATGCTAAATCTACTGTGCTTGTGTTCTAAAGGTGGAAAGACAAAATCTGAATGACAGTAAATCTACTTATAGCATGGCTTACTGAATATTTTAACCCCACTATTGAGACCTACTGCTCAGAGAAAAAGATTCCCTCTGAAGTATTACTGTTCATTGACAATGCACCTGGAGACCCAAGATCTCTGACAGAGATGTACAAGGAAATTAATGTTGTTTTCATGCCTGCTAACACAGCACCAATCTGCAGCCCGGGAAACAAGAAATAATTTCCATGTTTAGGACTTATTATTTAAGAAATACACTTCATACATATGTAACAAACCTGCACATTGTGCACATGTACCCTAGAACTTAAAGTATAATTTAAAAAAAAAGAAATACACTTCATAAAAGCTATAGCTGTCACAGATAGTAATTCTTCTGATGGATCTTAGCAAAGTAAATGGAAAATCTGAAAATGATTCACCATTCTAGATGCTATTTAGAACATTTGTGATTGATGTGGGAAGGTCAGTATATTAACATTAACAGGAGTTTGGAATTGATTCCAATGATCATGGATGACTTGGAGGGGTTTAAGACTTCAGTGAAGGAAGTAACTGCAGATGTGATGGGAATAGAAAGAGAATTAGAAGTGGAGCCTGAAGATGACTGAATTGTTGCAATCTCTTGAAAAAACTTGAACAGATGAGGAGTTCCTTCTCATAGATGAACAAAGAAATTGGATGGAATCTACTCCTGACGAAGATACCTTGAACATTGCTGAAATGACTACAAAGCATTTAGGATATTACATAGATCTAGTTGATAAAACAGTGGCAGAGTTTGAGAGGATTAACTCCAAGTCTGAAAGAAGTTCTTCTGTGAGTAAAATGTTGTCTGACAGTATCACATGCCACAGAGAAATCTTCTGTGAAAGGAAGTCAATTAATGTGGCAAACTTTATTATTGTCTTATTTTAATAAATTGTTGCAGCCACCCAAACCTTTAGCAACCACCACCCTGATCAGTCAGCAGCCATCAACATTGAGGCAAGTCATTTCACCAGCAAAAATTATGACTTTCCGAAGGTTCAGATGATCGTTAGCATTTTTGAGCAATAAAGTATTTCAAAATAAGATATGCATATTTTTTAGACATAATGCTATTGCACTCTTAATAGACTGCAGTATAGTCTAAACATAACTTTAATATGCACTGGGAAGCCCAAAAATTTGTGTGACTCACCTTATTGTGATAATCCCTTTATTGTGGTGGTCTGGAAACAGACCATATAGACATACACAATTTGTCACATACTTCTGTTAAAATATTATATATATATATATATATATATGCACAATTTAGTTACCTTTTATTTTCTCCTTCTGTATCTAATCTAGGGGATTGTTTTTAGTTCAATAATTAATTTAAGGCTAGTATTATATTTGTTAAACCTGACATTTACTCAGTACTTAAAGTTTAAAGTTCCTTTTCTTTACTTTGGATTTACAGCTGACTAAAGCAGCAGTCATTTCCAAGCTGCCTTATTTTGTTGTTGTTCTATTTTGTTTTGTTTTAGGCTTTTAGCAACATGAAGTTATGGTTTTTAGCTTCTGTCTCTGTTGATAAGTGGAAAAGAAGAATGAGGAAGGGGCTTTACTGGCCCAATCGGAAACAGAAACTAAAAAACCATGACTGTATTCTCTCCCTTGGACACCATGACCACAAGATCATCAATCCCTTTCCCCCTCTGTTTTTTGCTTGTTTGTTTGTTTTAAGTAAGACCTTCAGAATGGTTTGTATTTTTGGTGGCTATTTATTTTCCCTTTTTACATATCTCTTTGAGGGTTTACCTGATGAGTTCTTGGTGATCCAGAGGGAGTGGAACTTTTAAATAGGCAAAAGGTGACAGGGTACAGCTGGGTTTCAAATAACTGATGTCAGGCCTAAAAATGGATGCTGAGGCAGCAACTAAGTTAAATTTGTGACAGCAGCAAAATGAAAAAAAAATTTTTAACGAACAATTATTTTCTCTAGATAGTTGAAACACACTGTACTTCTATTATTGTCAGGAATGATACAATGCTGGGAACATGGTACATGCTCAGCTGACAAATACCTGTGAATAGATAGATTTATATTAATAAATTGGGTTACATTTTCTGAAGGAAGTAATTTCTCCGAGTGGATAGCTGTATCTATAGAGAGATTCTATGCATCTACCAGTTTCCAGGGGTAGTCATCATTAAAGTACACACCAGGATTTTCACCAGGATTTTGTCACTGCTTTATTCCAATGCTTTTGCAATGTCAGGCCATTCCATTCTGGAGGCAAATACCTAAAGCTAGTCACAGAAACAGGCCTCAAATAGTTAGAAAGTAAAGTATTAGATACTCTATTAAGAGCAACATAAACAAGTCCTTGGCCAAAAATGTCTTATAGATTTTAACCTTGAGTATGTGTAATGCTTTGGCTTCTTAAGATATTCTATCAATAATAAAATGTCTTACTGACTTGTAGCGTATTATTGTTTTATCATTTAGATAACTGGAAGATGAAAGTGAAAAAAGAGGAAGAAGGATTTCAGAAATAAGATTAATCAGCACCATAATTTCTCCCTAGAAGTATATAACCATCCACAGGGTCATGAGGTCCAATCTCAGCTCCTAAATCTAAATGTAATATATAATGTGCGAGAGACTTCCTGTTTCTGGTAGTAGATGGTTAAGTTATTTGTGTGAATCTCCCAGCTGAAGATAAAACAAAACAAAAATAGGATAAAATTATCTGTATCTGTAAATACACACACACAAATATATACATACAAACACATACTTGCACACATATACACACATTCATACACAAACACACACATTTTTTTTTAAGTTTCCCAAGTATTTGTATCCACAGAATAACCTTCATATAGAGATGCTTTTACCCAAGGCCTCAGACTCTCCCTCAAATAAACTTTTTAGGGAAAATAACCAGCAAACATTCAAAGATAAACAGGCACACGAGGAATTTTAATAGGATCAAGAATCAATGCATAAAACAGAGAGCAGAAACAAACTCATACAGACTTCACATATTGCATTATTAAATATACATTTATAAATCACATTTACTCTGTTTAAAGAAGTAAGCAGTAAATTTGATACCATTTGTAGGTAACAGGAAAATTTAAGAGTACATTTAAGAAAGAACTACAGGCCGAGCACGGATTACAGTGACTCATGCCTGTAATCCCAGGACTTGGGGATGCTGAGGTGTGTGGATCACCTAAGGTCAGGAGTTCGAGACCAGCGTGGCCAACATGGTGAAACCCTGTCTCTACTAAAAATACAAAAATTAGCTGGGCGTGGTGGCATCTGCCTGTAATTCCAGCTACTGGGGAGGCTGAGGCAGGACAATCGCTTGAACCCAGGAGGCGGATGTTGCAGTGAGCCAAGATTGCACCACTGCACTCCAGTCTGGGCGACAGAACAAGACCCTGTCTGAAAAAAAAAAAAAAAAAAAAGAACTACAGAAAAATACAATAACAAAAATCAAAAAATGTATTTGGCATTTCACTAAACATAGAGAAGATAAAATTAATACTATATAGATTAGAAGAAATTATCCAGCATCTCACACAAAGGGGAAAAAGTGGAAAAGAGCGTGAAAATATGTAAATTCCAGAGTGAGGTTTAGTTTATATTTGACTAGAGTCTTAGAAAGAGAGAAGAGACAGAGAATGGGCCAGAGGAACATTTGAAGAGATCATGGCTTAGGATTTTTTAGAAGTCATGTGACATATGAATCCACAGATTCAATTAACCCCCAAATTTTCTAGCTTGATAATTAAAATACAATTCCAATATTAGACATAATACAGTGAAACTGTTTTAAAAGATAAAAAGAGAAATTTCTTCCCCATTGGTTTGTAACATTTTCTTACAGTGAGTTGGATGGCTGGATTATGTGCAAATGTTCTTCTCAAAATTCAGGTTCCTAGAATTCATGAATTTAATATAGCATTGTGAAAGTTAAGAGAAAGTCTTTTGTTCTCATTGCTTAGAAATCTAAGTGAAGCCTAATACATTCCTGGGATTTTCAAAACCTAGGTTGCTTTTGCCTTTGCCAGAATGTAAAATTGCCATAAATTTTCCAATTTTTGCCATGTACTGCACTGTACTTGCCATTATTTGTCTAATATATTTCACATCATTGTTTGTCTATTTTCTTCCCCAACCGTGTTGCAGCACCGGACATTGTAGTCCTAAGGCAGTTATAGGAAAAGATATCAATGCATGACTAAATCCCAGAAAACTAGGCTCCTACAATAGGAGGTTTTCTCTTAGCCCTCTCGTCATCAAGGCTGAGTGCTTCTAAGGGATTTAATATACAATAACACCGTGTATAATTCCTCCTAAATTCAGAGATGTGAACAAGAATAATGTCCTGACAAATCCATGGTGTTTAGTATTTCAATGAACAAAGCAAGCACACTCTTTTTTTTCTATAAACTGTATAAACAATTATGTGGGTAAAATAATCTCACAGAATGTCTGAAAAGTAGCAAAGAGTGTGATATGACCAGAAAATTTCTCAAGAGATTGAAAAAAAGCAAAACCCTGCTTCCTTGTCTATTTGAAAATTTGATGTTAGGAAACCAGCTAGGCTGAGTTTTTGTTTGACCCAAGGTAAACAAAAGAATATACTAGATATTGCAAAATAAAACGACACACCAAGACTTTTGAATTTGATCACAAGTATCATCCCAAAATGCAAAGTCATGTATCCCTTTGGAAATTCATAGGAAAAATGGCAAAAACAAAGTAAAGCAGTTTAGCTCCCAGTATTTGTAAGTTAGAGAAAAGTTTTGCTTTAGTTTTTCTGTGTGTGCAAAACCAGTCTTAAAGAAACCACTTTCCAGGCGAGTTCAAGTAAGAATTATTCATTCTCTTTAGGATTTTAAGTGACAAGGTGATATAGTTTGGATATTTGTCCCTCCAAATCTCATTTGAAATGTGATCCCCAGTGCTGGAGGCGTTCGTGTCCTGGTGGTGGATCACTCATGAATGGCTTAGTGCTGCCCTGGCAGTAGAGTGAATTATCTCTCTGCTAGTTCCCCAAAACATGGCTATTTAAAAGAGTGTGGCACCCCTCCCATCTCTCTTTCTTGCTCCCTCTCTCTCTCACATCATGTGACATCCCTGCTCCCCTTTAGCCTTCTGCTGTGTCTGGAATCTTCCTGAGATTCTTACCAGAAGTACATGCCAGTGCCACACTTCTTATATGACCTGCAGAACAGTGAGCCAAATATTTTCTCCCATTCTGTAGGTTATCTGTTTACTCAGTTGATAGTTTATTTTTCTGTGCAGAATTCCTTTAGTTTAATTGGATCCCATTTGTCAATTTTTGCTTTTGTTGCAGTTGCTTTTGGCATCTTTGTCATGAAACCTTTGCCAGATTCTATGTCCAGAATGTATTGCTCAGGTTGTCTTTCAGGGTTTATCACAGTTTTGGGTTTTACATTTAAGTCTTTAATCTATCTTGAGTTGATTTTTGTATATGGTGTAAGAAAGAGTCTAGTTTCAATATTCTGCATATGGCTAGCCAGTTATCCCAGCACTATTTATTTATTTATTTATTTATTTATCTTTTTGAGACAGTGTCTCGCTCTGTCACCCAGGCTGGAGTGCAGTGGTGCGATCTCTGCTCACTGCAAGCTCCGCCTCCCGGGTTCACGCCATTCTCCTGCCTCAGCCTCCCAGGTAGCTGGGACTACAGGTGCCGGTCATCACGCTGGGCTAATTTTTTTGTATTTTTAGTAGAGACCAGGTTTCACCGTGTTAGCCAGGATGGTCTCGATCTCCTGACCTTGTGATCCGCCCGCCTCGGCCTCCCAAAGTGCTGGGATTACAGGCGTGAGCCACCGCGCCCAGCCCCCAGCACCATTTATAAGGCTTCTTATGCATTATTGAGATAATTCTATGTCTTTTTTGTACTTCTGTTTAAAACTAGTTATTTCTAGTTCTGCAAATAATGCCATTTGTAGTTTGATAGGAATAGCATTGAATCTGCAATGACATATTGCCCAAAGCATACTTGTTGCATCATATTTATTGACGTGCAGGTTGAATCATTGTTGGATTCCAGAGATAAGTTCCATTTGATTATAGCATATTGTCCTATTAATGAGCTGTTGAATTTCATTTCATAGTATTGTGTTAAGGATTTTTGCATCTACTTTCATCAAAGCTACTGTACTATAATATTCTTTTCTTGTACAGTCCCTGTCTGTTTTTGGTATCAGGGTAACGAACCCTGGCCTCAAGAAATGAATTTGGAAGTGTTTTCTCCTCTTCAATTTTGTGGATGAGTTTAGGAAGGATTGGTGTTAATTATTTAAATGCTTGGTAGAATTCACCACTGAATCCATATAGTCCTAGGATTTTCTTTGTTGGGAAGTTTCTGATTAATAATTAAATTTCCTTCATCATTATTGGTCTATTTGGATTTCCATTTTCTTCATAATTAATTCTTGCTAAGTTGTGTGTTTCCAGAAATTTATCTAGTTTTTATAGGTTCTTAAATTTGTTGGTATTCATTTTTTTTTCGTAGTAGTCTTGTGATCCTTTGTATTTTTGTGGGTTCAGTTGTAATGTCTGCTTTCTGATTTAAATTTTTATTTTGTAGTCTTCTCTTTCTCTTGCTTAATCTAGCTCTGATTTGTTAATTGTATCTTTTCAAAAACCAATTCAGTTTTGTTGATTATTTCTATTGTCATTCTAATCTCTATTTTATTATTTACGTAATAATCTATCACTTCCTTCCTTCTGCTGACTCTGGGCTCAGTTTATTCTTTACCTAGTTTCTCTAAGTGTAAAATTAACTTGTTTATTTGAGATATTACCTTCTTCTTAATGTAAGCACTTACTCCTATAAACTTTCCCTTTAGAAATGCTTTTGTGGCATCCTAAATATTTTAAAATATGTTTCCATTTCTGCATTTCTCAAGTTTTTAAATTTTTCCTTTTGATTTCTTCCTGGATCCACTGGTTATTAAGGATTGTGTTATTTAACTTCCATGTGTTTGTGAACTTGCTGAAAGTTCTTCTGTTACTGATTTCTAAGTGAATACTACTGTGGTTAGAAAAGATACTTGAAATGATTTTAATCTTCTTAAATCTGTTAAGACTTGTTTTGTTGTCCAAAATATAGCCTACCATCGAGAATGTACTGTGTGCTCTTGAGAACAATATAATCTACTTACATTGGACGGAGCATTTTGTATGTTTGTTAGGTCCATTTGGCATATAGTATTGTTCAAGTCCACTGTTACCCAATTGATTTTCTGACTCAATGATCAACCCATTGCTGAAAGTGAGGTATTGAAATCCCCTACAGTTATTTTAGTGCTGGCAATTTTATTCTTCATGTCTGTCAAAATTGGCTTTATATACTTAGCTGAGCTATTCTTGGGTGAATTTGTTTGCAATTATTATATCTTCTTGATGAATGGGCCCGTTTATCATAATGTAATTACCTTCTTTAATTTTTTTGAGAGATTTTGACATAAAATATATTTTGTCTAATGTAAGTTTAAGCAGCCCTTTTTTTGGTTGTACTTTACATGGAATATCTTAACATTTTAAGTGATTATTGATAGGTAAGGAGGTAGAATTGTCATTATGTTCATTGTTTCCTTACTTTGCGGTTCGTTTGTTCCTTTCTTTCTGTCTTTATTGATGATATAACAGTTTACTATAGTGGTATGCTTTGATTCCTTACTCTGTCTTTTACTTATCCACTAGAAGTTTTTTTTTCTTTGTGGTTACCATGGAGCTTGCATAAAATATCTTATAGTTATACCATTCTTTTAAAAACTGATAGTAACTTAACTTCAATTGTGAACAGAAACACTACAGTTTTATTTCTTACTCCTCCCACATTTGAGGTCATTTAATGCCTTTATATTGTGTATCCATCAACAATTTATTAAAGGTATAATTATTTTTAATGTTTTTATCTTTTGAATTTTGAGCTAAATATAAAAGTGATTTACACATCACCATTACATTATTCAATATTCAAATATTCTGAATTTGACTGTATTCTTACCTTTGTAATGAATTATATGCTTTCATATGTTTCCATGTTTTTACTTAGTGTTCTTTTGTTTCAACTTGAAGAACTCCTGTACCATTTTTTATAAGGCAGGTTTTATGGTGATGAATTTCCTCTTTATTTCTTCTTCATTTCCAAAGGGCAGATTTTCAGGGTATAGTATTTTTGGTCGGCAGGTTGTTTTTATTTTTGTTGTTCTTGTTTCTGTTTTTGTTTTCTTTCCAGCACTTTGAATATAGTATCTCATTCCCTTTTGACTTGCAAGGTTTCTGTTGAGAAGTCCATTGATACCCTTATGGAAGTTCCCTTGTCTTTGACAAGTCTCTTTTCTCTCACCCTTTTCAAGAATCTCCCTTTGTCTTTGACTTTTAACAATTGGATTATAGTGCATCTCAAAGTATTCTTCTTTGGGTTGCTTTTACTTAAGTCCTTTGGGATTCCTGAATCTGGATGTCCATATTCTTCTCAAGATTTGGGAATCTTTCAGCCAGTGTTTCTTTAAATAAGCTTTCTATCTCTTTCTCTCTCTCATTTGAAAATTTCATTTGTATATAGTCATGAGCCATATGACATTTTGGTAAACAGACCACATATATGATGGTGTTCCCATAAGATTATAATATTGTATTTTCACCGTACCTTTTTTAATGCTTGGATATGTTTAGATACACAAATATTTACCATTGTGTTACAATTGCCTACAGTATTATGTACAGTACATGTTGTACTGGTTTGCAGTCTAGGAGCAATATGCTATATTATAAAGCCCAGGTGTACAGTAGCCTGCAATTATAGATTCATGTAAATATATTCCATGATATTCACATGACATATTCACCTAACAATGCATTTCTCAGAACATATCCCCATTGTTAAGTGACATATACTTTATTCATAATTTAATAGTGTCCCCTAAGGCTCTTGTGCTTTCTTCACTCTTCTTCATTCTTATGTTGGTCCCTCTAATTAGCTAATTTCAAATGACCTGTATTTAATGTTGCTATTTCTTTCTTCTGCATGATCAAGTCTTCTGCTGAAGTTCTCTATTGAATTTTTCACTTCTGTTATTGTATTCTCAACTCCCGGATTTTTGTTTGGTTCTTTTTATGCTCTTTGTCTATTAAGGATTAAGGTTTTTTTTCCTCATTCATCATTTTCTAAATTTTGTTTAGCTTTCTATCTGTTCGCTTGCACCTCATTGCCCTTCAAGATTATAATTTTGAGTTTTTTTCTAGGCTATTTGTATATTTCCTTTTCTTTGAGATCAGTTATTAAAACTCTGTTCATTTTCTTTAGTGGTGTCAGATTTAACTGATTGATTATTATCCATGTATCCTTGTATTAGTGTGTTCCATTTGAAGAAACAAACACCTCATCCAGTCTTTACAGACTCCTTTTGGCAGGTGAAGACCTTCTCCTGTTGGGTTTCAGGCTGATAGAACTGACTCTTGGATTGCACTTGGGTAGGGTTGGAGCCAGTTTATGTGACTGCTACTGAGTCCTCAGTGTGGTCTGTACTCGGCAGGACAGTTACCAAGGCTCAGGTGGGTGTGGATCTTTTCTGGTCTCTAGGTCAACTAGACGCCTCAAGGACTTTGCCAAGAAGAGCTGGTACTAGGATGAAGGTTAGCTTTAAGGTGCACTGATAAATTTGAGTGCATAGACAGGTTTGATTCCCATGGATCTCAGGGAAGTTTCCTTCTGGGTGTCTGGGTGGAATCCTGGCCATGAATTCCTTGCCCCATTCTATGCCTGAGTGGAGGTCTAATTGAGTCAAATGGCTGCTTCAGGGTCCACAGCCAAAATGAGGCCTTCAGGCCTGCCTCTGCAAGTATGGATGGGTATATCTCACGCTGGTCTCTGGGCAAGCAATACTGCTCTCAGAACACTGGTGACAGGGGCTGAGACTGAGCTACAGGGCCATTTCAAGACCTGCAGTGGAATTAAGTTTAGCTGGATTGACTACAGGGGTACAGATGGGGGTGCCTTCCTCTGAGTCCTAGATTGGAAGGTCTGCTCTCAGACCATAGCTAAGAGGAGCTGAAACTGAGTTACAGTGCTGTTTCAGGATCTGCTTTAATACTGAGGTTGGCAGATCTGCACTGGGAAATCAGACATACATATTGAAATTATTGATCACACACCACAATATGAAATAGAAAGAAATTGAAGAAATTATCCAAAAAAATTTAAATAAGGAAGAAAAACTATTTTTATGATAAAGTAGTAAAAATGATTGGCACACTTTTCCTTATTTCCTTAAACTAACTCATTTAGATTCTCTTATTTGGCACAATAGATGGAAAAGTTTTATATAGCAAGTCCCCAATATGCTTAGGTTCCATTTCTGAGCACATTTATGGTTTTCTTTTTACTCGTTCATATTTCTCTTCTTAACAGAGTGGAAAGCTTTGCTTTTCCCTACAGAGAATTCATAGACAACTGCCTAGTTGGTGGCCCACTTTAGTCCCTACCCATCTGAATTTAAAATGCTATCACAAGATTCCTTCTAAATTACCAAAACCTAACAGGCTATTTTCTCTCTGCATTTCTACTTGCCACTTGTTTTCTACTTTGATTCTTGCAATACCAATTCAAACTTTCTCTTCTCTCTGTACCTCATATAAAAGGTTAATCTGCCAGCAAAATTGGTAACACTGTTTTTAAGCTTAATTTTTAAGATAAAGAAATCACTGAAATTTGGTTTATTGTTTAATTTTGAAAGAAAATAACTATTTGGTACTTAATCATCTAAGAATTGTTTTTAATAATCTGTATCACACTGAGAATGTTCATGTAAAGAAAGGGATTATTTTAAGTCATATTTACATCAATATGAAAAAATAAAATATTTACCAGAGGCAACAGTTTGGAGGAGACCAATGTTTAAATTTATTTGGATGTGAATCGAGCATTTTGTAACAACAGTACAAAGATCACAATGTAATTGAGAAGTACTCCATAGAAATGAATATTTCCATTTTAAACCAATTCAGTTACATGGTCCATTGACAAAATATTACATTTGTATTACATGTACGGAAAGATATACTTTAAAATAAAGTAATAGTAACTCAAAAGTATTTGATTTTATTTTGGTATATTTCCAGGGAAACATTAAAAGTAGAATTAAAAGTGAATGAAAATGAAAATAGCACATCAAAAAAAAGATATGTAGAGGTCATAATTTTTTTTAAAACACTGTAATTATCAATAAGTATTTCTTCAAGACAGTTTTCATCCTTCATGATTAACTTACCCATTTTTCTTATTTTTCAACTGAATTGGCTTCATAGTAGGGTTAGATATTTTCCAATAGACCATGATATTTGATTATATTCTAATCCAAATACTAGGCTATGTTTAGTCCTTTCTCTCCTTTTAAATCTTGCCACAGGCATTTCTAGTTGATGTTTGGCTTTTGAAAAAGTTTAGGTCAATGGAAGGTGTGGTTAAATATCTCCTCATTTCATCTGTTAAAAATTTTATTTTTTATTTAATTCACTGAAAGGACAATATAACTGCTACAGGCCACAATTAGCTGTTGCAATTGTTTCTGGTATGAGGCAGATCATGCTCTATTTCTTCTTTTTATTGCCAACTTTTGGATAAAAATAATCTATACAGGCTGTCTTCATCCCTTTACCAATTCAATTCTAAATTTTTCAAATCTACCATCTACATTTGCTACTTCACTAAAATTACTCTCACTCACATCATCTAATCAAATATTTTCCATTTTTACTTACATATTCATGGATTTCCTTAAATAATGCAGTCTTCATTAATTGAATTATCAAACTTATTTTTTGTCTTTAGCTCTACTTTATTTCATTTTTTCAAATATCTGGTAGCTCTTTGTAATTGTCATTACACCATAAAAATGGACAATTTTCAAAGTCCGTTTCTCAGTTCTATTCTTTTTATTAAACCTCCACATAAATTAACCTAACCAATTATACTGCTTGAATTTCTATTTTAATGTAGATGGTGCAAATATGTTCATAAGATAATCTGCCCACCAACCAGTTACCACATTAATTAAAAATTTACCATCTTAATTTTTAATATTTTAATGTTTATGAAATGTGATCTCTTTCTCTTCCTCCACCTGATTTCATTGAAATATCTGCTTAAAATTTGTTTCAAATGGGCCGGGTGCAGTGGCTCACACCTGTAATCCCAGCACTCTGGGAGGCCGAGGTGGGCAGATCACGAGATGAGGAGATGGAGACTATCCTGGCTAACACGGTGAAACCCCGTCTCTACTAAAAATACGAAAAAATGAGCCGGGGGTGGTGGCAGGCCCCTGTAGTCCCAGCTACTTGGGAGGCTGAGGCAGGAGAATGGCGTGAACCTGGGAGGTGGAGCTTGCAGTGAGCAGAGATTGCGCCCGTTGCACTCCAGCCTGGGTGACAGAGTAAGACTCCGTCTCAAAAAAAAAAAAAAAAAAAAAAAATTCTTTCAAATGTCTTCTTTCTCATGAAACTCTTCCTGATTCCTCAATATGGATATGATTATTATCTCCTTTGTACACATTCTATTTTATTTATGGCACTTATTGTACATGTTTTACATGTTTTTTACTACTATCTATGTGCTTGTCTAATTATGTCTATTAAAGCATAATCTTCAGAGTAAGCAAGATATCTTAATTTTGTTGATTTCTCTACAGTATCTAGGATATAGTGTCTTCAACATACTGAGTGAATGAACCAAATTTGATGTTCCAACATCTGCACTATTTTGGGGGGAAGATATCACAAAGATCAGTTTCATAACAATGTATAATACATTTGGGAAGACAGAAGTTAGACAACAGAAGTCATCTACTTTTGAGATAATTGGAGAAGAAGGCAAAGAAGTGAATCAAACTGAGGTTGAGAAGTAACTGCTTTCTCCAGTAACTGGAGAGTTTGCATATAGTTCACCCAGACCAAGAAAAAATCATAATGAAAGTAGAAAGGTGTCTATATATCCCAGAAAGTTAGCTGGCAAGAATTTGACTGATGTGATATGATATAATCCTTTGAAACAGAGCTTCCCTGCATAAAACTTACTATTAATTGATTTGATAGATTATATTCCCTGGTTTGAGTATTAATTAATTACATTCCCTGGTTTGCTTTGAGAAAGTTTATGTTTTCACTATTGTCCTTACATAATTATCGTTACCCACTCTTTTAACTCTCAAAAATGTATCAGTGTGACTAGTGAATTATTTGACCATCTTAACTAGAATATGCAAAGCTGGGTGGTTTATCTTATTTATATCTCTATGCTTGCCAATCTGTGACCTTATAAATTCACACATATCACATTTCTAGCAAAAAAGATTTATGCTAAACTCAACATAACTGGTCCACTAAGTATGAATTAATGGAGTGTAAAAATCACTGTGTCTTCCCTCACTGTGCCAACCAAAGTCATGCACATTACTCATTCTTCTTAAAGGTTTATTTAATTAGACCAAAATTCAAGAAAGCTAATATTAGAGACAGGGAATCTCTATTAAGTCACACATCTAATACTTTCTTAGGTGATTTTGTTTTCCAGAGAATTGAAGAGAGTTTTTTAGAGAAATAATTTGAGCACCTAAATGAAAGCAGGTATGCCATCTGACTCAGTTCATTTCTGGGAAAAAAAATGCTCAAAATATTCATGCTTTTTACAAAGAAGTCAAATTTAACACCCCCGAAACTAACCCTCCCAAGAGCATCTCATTTGAAATATAATATCCACAAGTTACACAGATACATGCCAGATATTTTTATTATTTAATTTTTTGGATACTGATGATTCAATTCATTGAATGGAAATTGCCATGTGAAGTCAGGATTGACCATAGAAGCGTAGGGTTGATGGGACTCTACTATCTTATTTCTTTCTTTGAATAGCTTTCAATATATCAAAAGGTGAATATAAAAATGATATCTGTTCATTCCATCTTAAACCCTCTATCACCAAACTATTTCTTAACAAGGAAAAAAGGCAGTAGCTTTTTCCCTTATACTCACCCACCATCGCTTTTTAAAATCTCACTTAAAAAATAGATACCTTTATTGAGTGTACAAAATTAAAATTATCCCGCTACTAAATTCATTAATCTCTCCAACGGGACTCTCTTAAGCTAACATTCATAATACCCATTAGGCTTACATGCTGTGAAGGGGATAAATGAAGATAAGAATAGAGAAATAATAGAAGCACAAGAGAAAATTTGGCATATGTATTATAATCTCCAGCACTGCAGTTTCCTAGAGAATAAACATACCATCAGTCATGTCAATTAATCCACACTACACTAATCCCAAGCTAAAGGATAAGCAATCAAATTAGGGGAAGAGGAGTATGTAGAGCATAACATCAGATGCATCCGAGAAAAAGCTTAGCAAAAGGGCTAACTTAAAGTGTGCTCCAGAATAAATAAGCCAGGATTATAATTGCCAGCACTAAAATGAAGTATGGCTACTCTAAGTGTATCAATGCTTGAAATGAACTGTACAGCATAAAATGATTCCTGATGTTGGTCCTGGAGATAGTATATAATTCAAAAACTGAAGGACTGCAGCAAAGCAATAAGGGTAATCAGATCAGGGATCTAAATCAGAATTCAAATTTTCAAAAATTGCCTGGAACTTCTTGTAAAACTGTTTTAGTTTCAGGGATACATGAACAGATTGTTATATAGGTAAATTGTGTGTCATGGAGGTTTGGTGTACAAATTATTTCATTCAACACATAATAAGCATGGTACCCAGTAGGTAGATTTTTTATCTTCACCACTCTCCTACTCTTCACTCTCAGGTAGATCCTGGTGTCTATTGTTCCCTTATTTATGTCTATGTGTACTCAATGTTTAGCTCCCAATTGTAAGTGATGATATGTGGTATTTGATTTTTCTGTTCCTATGATAGTTTGCCTAGGATAATGGCCTCCAGCTCCCTCCATGTTCCTGCAAAGGACATGACTTCATTCTTTGTTATGGCTGTGTAGTATTCTACTATATATATATATCACATTTTTGTTATCCAGTCTATCATTGATGAGCATCTAGGTTGATTCCATGTCTTTGCTATTGTTAACAGTGCTGGCTGTGGTGAATATACACATGCATGTGTGTTTATGGTAGAATTATTTCTGTTCCTTTGGGTATATACCCAATAATAAGATTGCTGGGTTGAACGGTAGTTCTGTTTTAAGTTCTTTGAAAAACTGCCAAACTGCTTTCCACAGTGGCTGAACTAATTTACATTCCCACCAGCAGTGTATGAGCATTCTCGTTTTTTCCCACAAGCTTGCTGGCATCTGCTATTTTTTGACGTTTTAAGAATAGTCATTCTGACTACTATGAGATGGTGTCTCATTATGGTTTTGATTTGTATTTCTTTAATAATTAGGGATGTTTAGCATGTTTTCATATGCTTGTTGTGCATGTATATGTCTTCTTTTGAGAAGTATCTGTTCATATCCTTTGTCCACTTTTAATGGGGTTGTTTTTTGCTTGTTAATTTGTTTAAGTTCTGTATAGATATACAATCTGGGTATTAGACCTTTGTTAGATCCACAGTTTGCAAATATTTTCTCCCATCCTGTGACTTGTCAGTTTGCTATGGTGATAATTTTTTTCTGTCATGCAGAAGCTCTTTCGTGTAATTAGGTACCATTTTGTCGATTTTTGTCTTTGTTGCAATTGCTTTGGGAGTCTTTCTCAGGAAGACTTTGCAGGGACATATGTCTAGAATGGTATTGGCTAGATCTTCTTCTAGGGATTTTAGAGCTTCAGGTCTTATATTTAAGTCTTTAATCCATCTCGAGTTGATTTTTATATATGGTATAAGGAAGGGGTCCAGTTTCAATCTCTAACGTATGACTAGCCAGTAATCCCAGAACCACTTATTGAATAGGGCGTCCTTTCCCCATTGCTTGTTACTGTTGACTTTGTTGAACGTCAGATTGTTGGAGGTGTGTGGCCTTTTCCTGGTTCTCTTGTCTTTCACATTGGTCTATGTGTTTGTTTCTGTACCAGTACCATGCTGCTTTCATTGCTATAGCCTTCATGTACAGTTTGAAGTCAGGTAATGTGATGCTTCCAGCTTTGTACTTTTTGCTTAGGATTGCTTTGGCTACTTAGGCTCTTTTTGTTACCATATACATTTTAGAATAGTGGCATTTTAAATTTTTGTGAAGAATGTCATGGGTAGCTTACTAGAAATAGCATTGAATATGTTAATTGCTTTGGGCAGTATATCCATTATAACAATATTGATTATTCCCATCCATAAGCATGGATTTTTTACCATTTGTTTGTGTCATCTCTAATTTCTTTCAGTAGTGTTTTGTAATTATCTTCATAGAAAACTCTCACTTCCCTGGTCAGTTGTATCCTAGGGATTTTATTTTTATTTTTGCAGCTATTGTGAATGAGATTGAGCTCTTGATTTGACACTCAGTTTGGATGTTGCTGGTGTATAGAAATACTACTAATTTTCGTATGTTGGCTTTGTATTCCAAAACTTTGCTGAAGTTGTTTATCAGCTCTAGAAGGCTTTGGGCAAAAGCTACAGGGTTTTCTGGGCATAGAATCATACTGTCTGCAAACAGAGATAGTTTGACTTCTTCTCTTCCCATTTGGATGACTTTTAGGTCTTTTTCTTGCCTGATTGCTCCGAATAGGACTTCCAGTACTATAGTGAATAGGAGTGGTAAGAATGGGCATCCTTGCCTTGTTCTGGTTTGCAAGAGGAATGCTTCCAATATTTGCCCATTGAGTTTGATGTTGGCTGTGGATTTGTTATAGATGGCTCTTACTACTTTGAGTTATGTTGCTTCAATGCCCAGTTTATTGAGGGTTAATATGGAAGGATATTGAATTTTATCAAAAGCTTTTTCGTATTTATTGAGTTGATAAAGTTGTTTTTGTTTTTACTTCTGTTTATGTGATGAATCACATTTATTGATTTTAATATATCAAACCAACCTTGCATTTCAGGATAACGCCTACTTCATTGTGGTGGATTATCTTTTTGATATGTAGCTGGATTCAGCTTGCTAGTATTTTGTTGAGGATTTTTACATCTATTTTCATCAGAAAAGTTGGCCTGAGGATTTCCTTTTTTGTGTGTCCTGCCAGGTTTTGGTGTCAAGATGATGTTGGCCTCATAGAATAAATGAAGAAAGGGTCAATCATCCTCAATTTTTGGGGAATAGTTTCAGTAGGGATGATACCAGATTTCTTTATACATCTGATAAAATTCAACTGCTGTGAATCTGTCTTCTCCTGGGCTTTTTCTGGTTGGAATGCTTATTATCACTGATTCCATTTTGGAAGTCATTATTTGTCTATTCAGTGATTCAATTTCTTCCTGGTTCAATCTTTAGAGATTGTATATTTCCAAGAATTTATCCATTTCTTGTAGGTTTTTTAGTTTGTGTGCACAGAGGTTTAATAATTGTCACTGTTTTTTGTATTTCTGTGGGATAAAGGGTAATATCTCCTTTGTCATTTTTCACTGTGGTTATTTGGATCTTCTCTCTCTTTTTCCTTATTAGTCTAGCCAGTGGTCTAGCAATCTAATTTATTCTTCAAAAAACCTGAATTCCTTACTCTTTTGCATGGTTATTCATGTCTAAATTTCATTCAGTTCAGCTCTTATTTGGTCATATCTTGTCTTTTGCTAGTTTTAGGGTTGCTTTGCTCTTGTATTTTCTAGTTCTTCTAGGTGTGATGTTAGGTTGTTAATATGAGATCTTTCTGACTTTTTGATGTTGGTGTTTAGTGGGATAAACTTCCCTCTTAACGCTGCTTTAGCTGTGTGCCAGAGATACTGGTATGTATTATCATTGTTTTCATTGGTTTCAAATGATTTCTTAATCCATGCCTTGATTTCATTATTTCCCCAAAAGTCATTCAGGAGCAGGTTGTTTAATTTCCATGTAATTGTATGGATTTGAGTAATTTTCTTAGTATTGATTTCTATTTTTATTGTACTGTGGTCCAAAAGTATGGTTGGCATGATTTCCATTTTTTTTAATTGGTGGGGTTTATGTCCAATTTTGTGGTCAGTTTTTGAGTGTGTGCCATTTGTAAGTGAGAAGAATGTATATTCTGTTGCTTTGGAGTGGAGAGTTATGTAGATGTCTGTTAGGTTTATATGGTCAAGCATCTTGTTGAGGTCCCAAATATCTTTATTAGTTTTCTGTCTCAATGACCTGTCTAATGTCAGTGGGTTGTTGAAGTCTTCCACCATTGTTGCGTGGTAATATAATTCTCTTTGCAGGTATCTAGTAACTTGTTTATAAATCTGCATGCTCCTGTGTTCGATGCATATATGCTTAGGATAGTAAAGTCTTATTGAATTGAACCATTTACCATTATGTAATGCTCTTCTTTGTCATTTTTTAACATTGTTGGTTCAATTTTGTTTTGTCTGAAATTACAATTGCATGCCCTACTCTTCATTTTTTTTCCATTTGCTTGGTAGATTTTTGTCCATCCCTTTTATTTGTGCCCCTGAGTGTTATTGCATGTGAGATGGATCTATTGATGACAGCATACCATTGGGTCTTGCTTCTTTATACAACATGCCATTCTGTGCCTTTTAAATAGGGCATTTAGCCCAATTACATTCAAGGTGAATATTTTTATGTGCATATTTGATCCTGTCATTATGTTTTTAGTTGATTATTTTGTCTACTTGATAGTGCAGTTGCTTTATGGTGTCAACGGTCTATGTTCTTAAGTGTGTTTTTTGGTGGCTTGTAATGGTCTTTCATTTCCATATTTAGCATTCCCTTAAGGATTTCTTGTAAGGCAAGTCTGGTGGTAACTGATTCCATTAGCATTTGCTTGTCTGAAAAGGATCTTATTTCTCCTTTACTTCTGAAGCTTAGTTTGGCTGGACATAAAAATTTTTAATGGAATATCTTTTCTCCAAAAATGCTAAATATAGGCCTCCAGTGTTTTCTGGCTGGTAGGGTTTCTACAGAAATTTCTGCTCTTAGCCTGATGATGTTTCCATTGTAGGTGACCTGCCCTTTCTCATTAGCTGTCTTTAATGTTTTTTTCTTTCATGTCAAACTTGAAAAATTTGATGATTATATGTTTTCTGGATGGTCATCTTGTATGGTATCTTGCAGGGTTTCTCTATATTCCCTGAATTTGAATGTTGGCCTGCGTGCAAGGTTGAGGAAATTTTTGTGGACAGTATCCTCAAATTTGTTTGCCAATTTGCTTGATTTCTCTCCCTCTCTTTCAGGGATGAAAATGAGTCATAAATTTCTTCTCTTTATGCAATCCCATATTTCTCAGAGGTTTTGGTCATTCTCTTTTCTTTATTTTTATCTGACTGAGGTAATTTGGAGAACCAGTCTTAGAACTCTAAGATTCCTTCCTTAGGTTGGTCTATTCTGCTGTTAATACTTGTGATTGTATAATGAAATTCTTGTAGTGAGTTTTTCAGCTCTATCAGACCAGTTTGGTTCTTTCTTAAAATGACCACTTTGTCTTTAACATGGTGTACGATTTTATTGTATTCCTTAGATTATTTGGATTGGGTTTAAACTTTCTCCTGAATCTCAATGATCTTCATTCCTATCCATATTATAAATTTAATGTCTGTCATTTCAGCCCTGTTAAGAACCACTGCTGGGGATCTAGTGTGGTCATTTGGAGGTAAGAAGACACTCTGGCTTTTTAAGTTGCCAGAGTTCTTGTGTTGGTTCTGTCTCATCTGTGTGGGTTGATGTTTCTTTAATCTTTAAAGTTGCTATTCTTTGGATGGAATGCTTTGCTTTTATCTTCTTTGAGGCCCTTGGAGGTTTGATTGTGGTATAAAGTGGATGGAGTCAAACGGCTTCATTTTTGTAAGATATCAGGTGGTCAAGGCTCAGCTCAGCACTCTCAGGCTGTAAGCTTTAACTTTGAGGGGTTGATACCAGGCCCTTCAACTTTGTTCTCTGGCCCCTTGAGGTTAGGAAACTGCTGCACTGGAGGGACAAAGCTGTTCTCAGTCTGCTGGTCACAACACTCTGATTGAGGTTGCCAGCCAAGGCAATTCATCAGGGTGGTGGCAGCAGGGTCTGTGCTAGTTTGAGCATGCCAGCAGCCATGGGGCACTGGTGGGAGTATGCAAGCATCCATACACCCTTGGCACTTTTAACTGTATTTGCTCAAATGCTTTTTGCCCTTACAGCTTATGCAGAGCATTGGCTTGTGGAGATGAATGAATGAAATGAATAAGTAAAATGTTAAAGGCACTTAAGCCATATTACACAAGTATAGTTAACTCTTTGGCAGAATAGATGAGGTGTTCGGATGTCTTCTACTTCTCCCCTATCCCCAACATACACACTCTCCCAACACCCTGCCTATTTAGTTTCAGTCACCACTTACAGACAGGGTAGTTGCACATTCGTCTTCCTTTTCTCATCATTCTACTCTTTACTCAGAAAGTGACTGAGAGGGTGTTGAAATTTGTACTAATTTTGGAATTGTGAATACTGGGAATAGGCATACCAGCATGTATGGTAAATGGTTTCTAGAGTGATATTTTGCTAGAATTTGGGATTGGCATAAACCTGATCAGCTGTTGCCATTTTTGGACCTATTATGATATATTTTGTATGCCACTAGTTGCTAAAGGAGTATATCTATTTAAAATTCATAGAGAATCATTAAGCACTGAGCATCTTTTAGTCCTAATATCTTATTCGTTTCCTAGCACCAGGGAAAAGAGATATCAAAAAATAATCTCAAGAATTTTCTTCTCACACATTGTATTATTCAGGGTTCTCTAAAGGGATAGAACTAATAGAATATATACACATATATATCTATATATTGATATAGATATACACATATATATAAAATATGAGAGCTTATAAAGTATTAACTCACAAGATCACAAGGTCCCACGATAGGCCCTCTGCAAGCTGAGCAGCAAGAAGAGCCAGTCAAAGTCCAAAAGCTGAAGAACTTGGAGTCCAATATTCGAGGGCAGGAAGCATCCAGCACAGGAGAAAGATGTAGGCTGGGAGGCTAAGTCAGTCCGGTCTTTTCACATTTTTCTGCCTGCATTATATTCACTGGCAGCTGATTAGATGGCGCCCACCAAGAGTAAGGGTGGGTCTGCCTTTCCCAGCCCACTGACTCAAATGGTAATCTCCTTTGGTAACACCCTCACAGACACACCCAGGATCAATATTTTGCATCCTTCAATTCAATCAAGTTGACACTCATCATTAATGATCACAAGTCCACCCCTTGTCAACTTGAACCCATACACATCTCTTGAGATCATATATAATCTTCAAATAAAGACAATAATAAGGTCATAATTACACCTAACATAATACAACTATCCTTTGTACACACCAATCCTCAACCAAAATTCTGTAAATTAACAATACTTACATGCTGATATCAAGTCAATAAATCTTATGTCACATGATAAAGAAAAAAAGAAATAAAATGAGGTTTTTTAGTACAAGTGTATACATGCACCAACACGTTTTTAACAAAAGAAGGAAGAAATACTCATGACAATTACAGTCCTCACTTCTGCAACTGATCACATGGTCATAGATGCTATTGATGATGACCTCTTCCCTTTGGTTCAGAAAGCACCTCAGCAGGTCATGGTTTTTCTCCTAATGGAGTGACCCAAACCTTCACTCCTGAAAGGTCTGGGCCATTTGTAGTCCTGCCTGGATTGGGCTGTTGTAATTTCCTATTGACCTTAATCACAGGGCATGGTAATATTAAGAGACGCCTGATGGATCTCCTGTATTCCATGCATACTCTTCCTAAACTCCATTGTGGAGTGATTTCATCTTGATAGTCGGTGTCAGTCACCCCAGCCAACACTGTTAACTCCCTTCTTAGCCCATTGACTTAAAGATAGGAGAAGCCCAAAGTGTCCAGGTGGCAATCTTAACTTCCATTTTAATGGAATCATTGTTGTGTCTACTGGTGGCAGCATTCCTCCCTCTGGAACTAAGAATTCTAGGTCAGCAGAAAGTAATGTCATGGAGACCGGGCGTGGTGGCTCACACCTGTAATCCCAGCACTTTGGGAGGCCGAGGTGGGCGGATCACAAGGTCAGGAGATCGAGACCATCCTGGCTAGCACAGTGAAACCCCGTCTCTACTAAAAAACAGAAAAAATTAGCCGGGCGTGGTGGCGGGTGCCTGTGGTCCCAGCTACTTGGGAGGCTGAGGCAGGAGAATGGCGTGAACCCAGGAGGCGGAGCTTGCAGTGAGCCGAGATCGCGCCACTGCACTCCAGCCTGGGTGACAGAGCGAGACTCCGTTTCAAAAAAAAAAAAAAAAAAGAAAGAAAGAAAGTAATGTCATGGAAACAGGAAGCAAAAATTTGCTAGTGGATCACTAGGGGTGATGGTGAGTGGTGCCACTTCCTCTTCCACCCCTTGATTCCTGGACCCATGAAACAGTACCATATATTGGATGCTGATTCAGAGCATACACAGTCTTTTGGAGAACTTTTCCCCAGCCCTGCAAAGTATTGTCACCTAGTTGGCATTATAATTGTGACTTCAAAAGGCCATTCCACCATTCTGTCAATCCAACTGCTTCAGGATGATGGGGAACATGGTAAGACCACTGAATTCCATGAGCATGGACCCACTGCCTCGCTTCTTTAGTCATAAAGTGAGTCCCTTGGTGAGAGGCAATGCTGTGTGGAATACCATGACAGTGGATAAGCCATTCCGTGAGCCCATGGATGGCAGTCTTGGCAGAAGCATTGCATGCAGGATAGGCAAACACATATCTGGAGTAGGTGTCTATTCCAGTGAGGATAAACCTATGCCTTTTCCATGATAAAAGAGGTCCAATATAATCAACCTGCCACCAGGTAGCTGGCTGATCACCACAAGGAATGGTGCCATATGGAGGGCTTGGAGTTTCTCTCTGCTGCTGGCAAATTTGGCACTCAGCAGTGGCTGTGGCCAGGTCAGCCTTGGTGAGTGGAAGTCCATGTTGCAGAGACCATGCATAACCTCCATTCCAGCCACCATGGCCACTTTGTTCATGGGCCTCTTGGGCAATGATGACAGGGGTGGCTGGGGAAAGAGGCTGAATGGTGTCCACAGAACAGTTCATCCTATTCACTTGATTATTATTAAAATCCTCCTCTGCTGAGGTCAACAGTTGGTGAGGACTCCCATGGGATACAGATATCTTCATGGTTTTTGACCACTCAGAGAGTTCCATCCACATACCTCTTCCCCAAATTTCTTTGTCACCTATTTTCCAAGCATGCTTCTTCCAAGTCCTTGACGATCCAGCCAAACCACTGGCTTCAGCCCATAAATCAGTATATAATTGCACATCTGGCCATTTCTCCTCCCATGCAAAGTGCACAACCAGGTGCACCGCTAGAAGTTCTGCCCACTGGGAAGATTTCCCTTCACCACTGTCCTTCAGGGATGTCCTAGAAAGGGGCTGTAGTGCTGCAGCTGTCCACTTTCGGGTCATGCCTGGACATCATGCAGAACCATCTGTGAGCCAGGCCCTAGTCTTCTCTTCCTCTGTCAACTGATCATAGGGAACTCCCCATGAGGCCATCAGTGTAGGCTAGGGGAGAGAAGGTATGGTGGCAGGAGTAAAGACCATGGACATTTGAGCCACTTCTTCATGTAACTTACTAGTGCCTTCAGGACCTGCTCAAGACCGATCATGTATATACCACTTCCATTTAATGATGGAATACTGCTGTGCACAACCCACTTTATGGAATGGGTCAGAAAGCACCCAGTTCATGACAGGCAGTTCAGGTCACATGATGACTTGATGATCAATAGTCAAACCTTCAGTTTCCAGTAAAGCCCAGTAATAGGCCAAGAGCTATCTCTCAAAAGGAGAGTTGTTAAATTCAGAGCATGGCAGGGCCTTACTCAAAAATCCTAGAGGCTCCTGCTGTGATTCACCTATGGGGAACTGCCAAGGGCTTCAAACAACATCCCTATCTGCCACTGACACCTCAACCACTATTGGATCTGCTGGGTCACATGGCCCAAGTGGCACAGCAGCATGCACAGCAGCCTGGACCTATTGCAGAGCCTTCTCCTGTTCTGGACCCCACTCAAAACTGGTGGCCTTAAGGGCCACTGCATAAATGGGCTGGAGTAACACATCTGAATGAGAAATGCATTGCCTCTAAAATCCAAATAGGCCCACCAGGCATTGTCCCTCTTTCTTGGTTATGGGAGTGGCCAAATGCAGCAACTTATCTTTCACCTTAGAAGGAATATTTCGACAGGCCCCACACCACTGGACCCCTAGAAATTTTACTGAGATTGAAGTTCCCTGAGTTTGAGTCAGATTTATTTCCCATTCTCTGGCATGCAAATGTCTCACCAATAAGTCTAGTGTGTTTGCTACTTCTTGCTCACTGAATCCAATCAGCATAATGTCATCAATGTAATGGATCAGTGTGATATCTTGTGGAAGCAAAAAGTGATCAACAGCTCTCCAAATAAGATTATGACACAAAGCCAGAGAGTTGATATACCCCTGAGTAGGACAGTACAGGTATATTGAAGGCAAATTGCTTCTGGTGGGCCTTATGGACAGGGATGGAGAAAAAGGCATTTGCCAGGTTAGTGGCTGCATACCAGGTTCCAGGAGATGTGTTAATTTGCTCAAGCAATGAAACCACATCTGGTACAGCAGCTGCAACTGGAGTCACCACTTGGTTAAGCTTACAATAATCCACTGTCATTCTCCAAGATCCATCTGTCTTCTGCACAGGTCAAATGAGAGAGTTGAATGGGGATGCTGTGGCAATCACCACCCCTGTGTCTTTCAAGTCCTCGATGGTGGCACTATTCTCCAAAATCCCCCCAGAGATGCGATATTGTTTTTGATTTACTATTTTTTTAGGTAGAGGCAGCACTAATGACTTCCATTTGGCCTTTCCCACCGTAATAGCCCTCACCTTACCAGTCAGGGAACTAATGTGGGAATTCTGCCAGCTGCTAAATATGTCTATGCCAATTATGCATTCTGGCACTGGAGAAATGACCACAGGAGAGTCTGAGGACCCACTGGACCCACCGTAAGTCAGACCTGAGCTAAAACTCCATTAATTATGTGGCCTCTATAAACCCCTACTTTAACTGGAGGACCACAGTGATGTTTTGGGTCCCCTGGAATCAACATCAGCTCAGAGCCAGTGTCCAGTAGTCCCTGAAATGTCTGATCATTTCCCTTCCCCAGTGCACAATTACCCTGGTAAAATACCAAAGGTCTCCTTGGGGAAGGATGGGAGAAAGACAAACAGCATAAATTGTTGGTAATGTAGCGGGGTCCTTCCCCAAGGTGACTGGCCTCCCCTTCATTCAAGGGGTTCTGGGTCTGTAAACTGTAAAGTAGCTCAAGTCTGGAAATTGATTGAGAGGCTGTGATTCTCTGTTTTTACAATTCAAATTCGTCTTTTGTCCATTCGACCTAGAAGATTTCTGCTTATATAAATTAAGCAGGAATACAGTGGCATTCCTATCAATTTCAGACCCATTTACATTTACATTTTTAGATCAGGTTGACAATTTTGAATTATTTCCCAAAATTTTAGAATAATTTTAGATATACCACATATAGGATTGTTTAGATAGCCCATATACCTGACATGCAGTTTTCCCTATTATTGACATACTTCATTTTTATGGCACATTTATAACAATTAACAAACCAATATTGAGTAAAAGTCTATACTTCATTTGGATTTCTTCAGTTTTTCCCTAATGTCCTTTTGCTGTTCCAGGATGTCTTCCAGGATGCCACGTTACAGTTAGTCATCATGTCTCTTTAGGCTCCTCTTGGCCTAAGGGACAGATTTTCAGAATTTCCTTGTGTTTGATGATCTTAAGAATTTGAGGAGTACTATTCAGGTGTTTGTATAATGTCCCTCTATTATGATTTATCTGATATTTTTCTCATGTTTAGACTGGGTTTATGGTTATGGGGGTGTAAGACTATGGAGGGGAATTGTCATTCTTATAATATATAACAAGGATACAGCCCAGGCACAGTGGCTTATGCCTGTAATCCCAGCACTTTGGGAGGCCGAGGTGGGTGGATCACCTGAGGTCAGGAGTTCGAGACCAGCCTGACCAATAAAGTGAAACCCTATCTCTACTAAAAATACAAAAATTAGCCGAGCGTGGTGGTGTGGGACTGTAGTCCCAGCTACTCGGGAGACTGAGACAGGAGAATTGCTTGAACCCGGGAGGCAGAGGTTGCAGTGAGCTGAGATCATGCTACTGCACCTCCAGCCTGGGCACCAGAGAGAGGCTTTGTTAAAAAAAAAAAAAAAAAAAGATATGTACTATCAACATGACTCATCACTGTTGATGTTGACCTTGATAACCTTACTGAAATAGTTTTTGTTAGATTTGTCCATTATAAATTCATACTTTCCCCCTTTACTATAGTGTATTTTTAGAAGGAAGTTACTATGTGCAGACTCCATTTAAGAAGGGAAGAGTTATGCTCCACCTCATTAAGAGTGAAATAGTTAGATAAATTATTTGGAATTTTTCTGTATAGGAAATTTGTCTGTTCTCTCCCATATATTTATTCAATATTTGTTTATATCAATGTAGACTCATGGATTTTATCTTGTATTGGATTAAAATCCTTTACCACTTTACTTATTGGGTTGACTAAATTGTTCCATCTTTGACCTTCATAAATTTTTCTACTTTACTATTGTCTCCCTTTCACATACTTCCATCATTATAGGTTTGTTTTTATTTTTGTTTTGAGCTTTCTTTATGAAGCATTATAAGTTTATCTCTTTTAGAAAGTAGGATCCTTTCAAAAAAAATAATAAAGTGGGATCCTTTCTTTTTAATCCAGTTTGCCCATCTCTGATATTTGATTGGAATGTTTAATCCACTCACATTTAATGTAATTAATGATGTATCCTGATTTACATTTACCCCTTTCTTATTTGATTTGCATATATACTCTATTTTTTTGAGTACCTCTGATCTTTCTTTACTTCCTCCTTTTGTTGTAAACCAATATTTTTATATCATTTTAATTTCTCTGCTGTTTTTCACCTATATTTTTGAGCTTTGCATAGTGGTTGCTGTAGTTTTGATGTGTATCTTTAACTTTTCAAAATCTAGTTTTGGATAATACTGATTTAATTGCAGTAAAATCTAGGAACTTTTTTTTTTTTTTTTTTGAGACAGAGTCTCACTCTGTCACCCAGGCTGGAGTCCAGTGGCGGGATCTCGGCTCACTGCAAGCTCCACCTACCAGGTTCATGCCATTCTCCTGCCTCAACCTCCCGAGTAGCTGGGACTACAGGCACCTGCCACCACGCCAGGCTAATTTTTTGCATTTTTAGTAGAGACGGGGTTTCACCGTGTAAGCTAGGATGGTCTTGATCTCCTCACCTTGTGATCTGCTTGCCTTGGCCTCCCAAAGTGCTGGGATTACAGGCGTGAGCCACCGCGCCCTGCCAAATCTAGGAACTTTTAGCCAGATTAGCTTCATTTCCTTACCCTTCCCTTCTACCAACATTATAGATACAAATATTTGTGTGTTTTTATATATACACACATTATTTATATAAATTTTTTGTAGTGAATGTCTACTAACAAAACCAATCTCAGTTTTTGTTTATCTCACGCTGTCCTTATTTTGCATTCATTTGTAAAAGATTGTTTTGCTGAATATAAAATCTTGATTTATAATTTTTTTCTTTTAGAACTTTGAATATGCCATCCTACAGCCTTTTTAACTTACTGTTCCTAATGAGGGATAATTAACATTGTTGGCATTTATGATGAGTTGTTTTTCAATTGTAGCTTAAGTAATACACTCTTTGCTTTGACTTTCAGCACTTTGACTGTGATGGGCAGAGTTTGTGCCCATATAAGTCTCAAGACTTCCATCCTCTGCTAATAGAGTAGCATGTGAATGAGTTGCAAACCATTCTCCATCTTCCTTGCCTTTCACATTTTGCCCATCTTTCCACGGTCTCTCTCACACAAGCAAGGTTTAGCAGTCAACCAGTGACCTATGGAGAAGTTACCTTATTCACTTTATGGTTCTTTCATATTTAGGAACTCTCCATCAATTTATGGCCTTATGCTTGCACAAACCAAACTGCAACATTGAGACAGCAAAGATGCAGGTTTTCACCCTCCATCCAGAATTGAGTTTGACCTTTGCAGCAGCAGAGCCCCTTGTTTTCAAGATAAAGTTATAATTATTGAAAATTCAGCTAAGTGCATGTTGCAGGGAGGCAGAGAGTAGGAGCAGCCCTAAGCAAGAAGGGTCACTCTTTCCTACCATGCTTATTTGAAGCCCTTGCAATGATTGTTTTGGACAATTTTATCCATTTTAATATTTGTTTCCTTCAGAAAGGAATCACATATCCTCTTTGGTAACATTATTGGAAGTCTTATTATTATTAAATTATTGAATGATGTTTAGTGAAACTGATGATATAAACAAAATGCGATTATCAAGTCATAGGAGAAAGAAGGAGGGGTGCAGGTGTCCAAAACTTACATGAAAATTAGAAATTAGTATAAATTTTTTCAAGACTCATCCTTGTTCTCCAGAAACCTCATGATTAGTACTTACATATTAATAAAATGTTATGGCTGATCTATAAGTCTAATTATATCTGAAATCAAAATTTTATTATTAAAATTTATTAGCTGCAGATAAGAATTATCAAGTTTGAACATAGTGCATTTGTATAAACTGAAAGTGTAAGTGACATTTTGTGGATTCTCTAAAAGCATAACTCTTAAAAACCTGCTTAGTTTGATTCAGATCTTTAGAATTGGTATGCCTCATGATATGGTAGGAATGTGATATTTTGTCTGCTAGCCACAAGAAAAAAATACTTGATTTATAGTATTTCACAGACATAAATCAATGATGGACTCTTATCTATATCACTGCTATTCTTGAATAATTAATGATATCAAAATATCATGGTGGCCTCCTCTTTGCTCTTATGTATATTTCATGGTCCCACCCTAATTGGCAAACTACATAGTTAGGAAAAATTACCCTAAAAATGTATGATAATTAGATAAAATAAAATAGAGATTACAATAGATAGACTATATGTATTTTGCACAATATATTCTCACCCTTACTAAGTAACTCTATTAATAATTTAAAGATCTACAGTACTTTTGAGAAAATGGAACAATTTAACTGAACAGGGGAAGGAAAATTCCCTTGACATTTTCTAAGGGTTATCTCCTATTATATTATTAAAGTGTGGCAGCATTTTACTGGAGCCAGCAAAAGAGATAAAATTTTGCTTGAAATCCCAATCTCTGGTCCAGGAAAGGTCTTTATTATTTAGCCTTCAGGAAAATGAAAGTGACAGATTGCAACTGTCAGTAGACACAGACTTCTTTTACGCTTCCCCTATTTTTCCTATTCCCAGTAGGATAGAGAACTGATTAAACTCTGACTCCAGAATGTGAAATCAAGAAATTTCATAACCATGTGAGTGCCTTTTGCATGCATAAATGTTGCCATGGTGATCAGAACTTGACATTATAATCTGCATTATCTTCTCTAAAAAATGGTTAAGTAGGGAGTGTCAGAAAGCTGATATTTCTTGTTGTATCCCTTAAATCCCATCATTCACCCTCATTTTTTAGATCTTCTTAAATTTAGTTTGTGGTTTCCGTTTCTGTATAATGTGGTATACATCAGAGAAGCAGTAGATGTCAATCTCGTTAAATTATCTATTTTAATAGCTCAGCAAATAATGTTTTTATGAGTGACAGCATTCAATTCAGGGCATTCTAAACAGAAGTACCTGGCATTGAAATGCTTATGTTTAACTATAAAACAGTCAGTAAAGCAGGCAAAAGTTACAAGTCTTAAGGGATTCCCTTAAGACTTATCATGTTGGCGGGTATTTACTTCTTTTTTTAATTTTTCCTTCTCAAATTCGAATCACCTGTCAAATAATACCTATTTTGTATCCATTTCTGGAGGTGTCAGTTGGAGAGCTTTAGCATCCCAGTGCCTTCAAAACTAGTTTTGATAAGTGCTTCCAGGCACACCTTCCCAGGGCCATTGGGTCAGTCAAGTGAGCAGCTAAGAGATATGCAAGAGCAGTGTACTTGATCTTTAGATAACTGGGTATTATCTAAAAGCCATCACAGGGCATTTGGCAGTGAAGCTACTTATGGAGAATCCTTACCTTCCACCCTAAATCAACACTGCAATTCCTCTACTTTATAGCTGTTTTGGTGCTTAATTCCTTCTGTATTCAGAGAAGAAAGTTTGAACATAACATGATTCTTTTGAAGATGCATGGGTTGAGCAGGACTTTAATTTCATCGCACAAGTGTGGGACACTTTGTTTTTTAAAAGAAAAAAAAAAACATTTAAAATCCATTTCTAATTGATTGGCTATGACTGTCCAGTCACCTATTTCTCTCTCCAGCTCTCTGTGCTCACAGTATAATTGTGTAAGATTATTTTTCTTCACATGATTACCCTTCTTTTTATTTCCTGCTTAGATTTGTAAGTTCTGAGTTCTACTTCTTACTTTCTCCTTTAAGGTAAAAATATATCAAGAAGTATTTACAAACTTTTCCTCTTTTTTTTTTTTTTGTGCTTTTCTATGCCTGCCAGTGTCTGAAGGATTTAACTAAGGAAGTTAATTCTGAAGGAATTAACTAAGTCATATTTGTAATAATGCTCCCCTATAGAGGACAAGCATTAGTGCATGCAGTACTTTAACTTTCAAAATATTTTCAATTTAATGGCATATTACTCAGATCTATCTATTTAGTTCATAATTTGTTTTGTATGTCTATAAAAATTAATTGAAGTTTGGGTGCAAGTGATGCTTAAAGCTTAAATGATTATTTTGGTTGCTCTAGCAATATACTGGTATGTTTCAGTCTTCAACATTGGTTGCTTTAGAATGTTTATTTGACAATGACATAGACAGAAGGGAGTTATGGGAAAAGAAGGGTGATTAATATTGTGACCAATTATTACCTTGCCATCAAATTGCTTTGTAATAGCTTTGGGAGCCTGAGTCCATAAAAAGTATGTATTTTAAAAATGGTTGTTTTTTTACACTTTCTCTTCAAGATGACTGACTAGAGCAATCAGATACCAGTTTTCCTCAGAAAGAAGAATAAAGTTACAGATGAATAAGTGAAACTCAAATAAAATATTAAGGAGAGCAATCCAGAGTTTATCAGAAAACTCATGGAAAGGAGCTAGGGTATGGAAAAAGAAGGAGGCAAGAGTCTAGCAAAGATCAAACCCCAAGAGACTTGGTGTTCCAAGGAAAGGGTAGGTAGAGGTATTTTTGGCCCCCCTCACTCCTGTGCCAGACTTCTGGTTTCTGAATTATCAGAGAGTTCCTCTGCCCTTGCAAGTTCAAGGCACGACATGGGCAGTGGAACCAGAAAAACTTTCCCTGGCAGCTACTCAAATTGCGGAAGCCCCACAGGGCTGGCTGGACCTAGAGTAGCTGCAGGATTCTTGGTGGTGTGGCTCTTGTGGTATGCTGCTCCTAGGGGAAAGGGAAGTGCAGCATGCCAAAGGAGCACACCTAGAGCCAATGGAAACCAGAGCATAAACTTTCCTGTGCCTGAGCACTCTTCCTTTATGGACTGATAGTAACTGCATCTTTTGCAGTGCAGATGTGGGTGCTATGCTCATCTCTATGGGGAAAGAGTGTGGTTCCACTCCAGCAGGCAGGTGACTCCAGTGCTCAGGAAAGGACATGAAGATGTGCTTTCCCTCTGCTTCCCTGCTGCAAATGCTGTGGCTGCTCCCATGGGTGCTTAGGCAATGGCCACCTGTGGATGGCCATTCCTGGGATATTAGGGGGTGGATGTGCCTCCACTGGTGGTGTGCCCACCAGACCTGGGATTGCACAAAAGACAGGGCCCTTCCTCCTCTCCACATGAAATGGCAGGATTCCTGTAGTGGAGGACAGGTGAGCCGCAAAGCTGTCTGTCTGGGGCTGAGGAAAGAGGTTCCACACCAAAGCCATATTGAAGGAGCACTACAGGGCAGGCATCCTCCACAGCTCTCAGCTAAATTGTGACCTAGAGATAGACTGCAGTGTCTGTCTGAGATGAGAGCTTGAGCCCCAGGACAGGGTTGTGACAGGGAAGTTGATTGCTTTACTGCCTGCCCAGATCATGAAGCTGGGGTAGCTAGCTCCCCAACCCTACAGAGACCTCAGAACATTTCACCAGGAGCTATTCCCAAAACCGCCATCAGGGATGGTATTTGTGCTTGCCATGGGGGTATACAAGAGTGAGCTTGGCAGTCCAGTTCCACCTTCATTTGTCCCTCATGTTAAGCTGAGCAGAGAGCTCAGAGCACAAGCATTCCACAGGTTAGCTCATTGCCTGAGGCAACAAACAGCTTCCTCTGGTGAACAGAGATCAAGCATATACGCATGTGCCTCTGCTGTAGCCAGCTCTTACCTGTTAGCACCACCTACTGGCCTGGAAGCTGAGCTGCACAACACAAGAAGTGCATAGAACTGAGGAATGACACAAGCTTCCTGAGACCTCTGCAATTTCAGGCCTGCAGAAGGCAGTGAGTCCACTCATACATCAGTATATTGCTACTAAAACCAGCATTTGAAAAAGCCACTGCACAAAGACTATCTATACCCAAAGAATACATACAGAGCCTTTACCACTGAAAGCACTCACACTAAAGCCAAACAACCATACAAAACATACAGTATAGTTGTATCCTCAAAGGGGAAAGTAAACCCATCCAAAAACAAGTAAATTTAAAAAATCATGAGATAGCTTTTCCCAAATGAGAAGGAACCAGAAAAATAATCCTGGTATATGAAAAAATAGTGTTATAACACCCCCAATGGATCACACAAGCTCTCCAGCAGTAGATCCTAACCAAAATGAATTCTTTGAAATATTTGATAAACAATTCAAAACGTTAATTTTAAATAAGCTAAGTGAAGCCCAAGAGAAAGTAGACAGCCAACACAAAGAGATCAGAAAAAGTTTGCCATATGAATAAATAATTCCATAGGTATTAAAAAAATAGAACTTCTGGAAATTAAAAATTCATTGAAGGAATTACAAAATACAGTGGAAAGCTTTATCAATGAACTACCAAGAAGAAAGAACTTCAGAGCTTGAAGACAAATCATTCAAATTAACTAAGACAGACAAAAATAAAGGAAAAATACTTTAATATTTAATAAAGTTTTCAAAGAGATGATGTACAATGCCAAAATCTACAAGTCATAGGAATTCCTGAGTGAGAAGGTGAAATAGTAGTTAAAAGTTTGAAAAACTTATTTGAGGAAATAATTCAGGAAAACTTCCTTAGCCTTGATGGAGATCTATCCATCCAGTTATAAGATGCTCAGGGAACTCCGGAAAGATACATTGCAAGATGGACTTTACCAAGGTATGTATTCATCAGACTTCATAAAGTCAACATGAAAGAAAGAATTCTACAAACAGCAAGGGAAAATGGTTTAATCTCCTATAAAAGAATCTCCATTAGCTCAACAACGAAATTCTCAGCAGAAACCTTCCAAGTCAAAAAAAGACTGGCGTTCTATTGCTAGTTTTCTTCAAGAAAAATACTGTCAGCCAAGAATTTTACATCCACCCAAACTAAGCTTAATAAATGACAGAGAAATAAAGTTGTTTTCAGAGGAGTAAATGCTTAGGGAATTCGTCATCACTAGACTGATCCTACAAGAAATGCCCAAGAGAGTTCTAAATATGGAAACAAAAAGTTATTCTCACCATCATAAAAAATATGAAAGAACATAACTCACAGGGTTTATGAAACTATTTTTATAACACAATTTAGACTACAAAGCAACTAGGTGGCAACTATCATTATTACAAGAACAAAACCTCACATATCAATGTTAACCTTGAAAGTAAATGCTGTAAATGCATCCTTACATACATTATTGGAGGAATGGATTTTATTTAAAAAAAAAGAATTCAACACAGTGTTGCTTACAAGAAACTCACCTAACTAGTGAAGGCACTTAGATACTCAAGGTAAGGCGGTAAAAAATGATATTTCATGCAAATGGAAACCAAAAGTAAGCAAGAATAAATCATCAACAGTGAAAAAAGTTAAAGAAGGACATCATATAATGATAAAGGAATCAATTAAGCAAGAAGATATAACAATCTGACATATATGCACCCCAAATAAGAGCACTCAGATTCATAAAACAAATACTACCACACCTAAGAAGAGATAGACAACAACCATAAAACATGTCTAAAGAAATTTTTAAATATCTAAATCATATCAAGAATCTTATTGGATGACAGTGAAATAAAACTAGAAATCAAGAACAAGCAGAACTACTGACACTATGAAAATACAAAAAAAATTAAACAACTTTCCCATGAATTGATCTTTGGCTCAATGATGAAATTAAGATGGAAATTAAAAATTATTTGAAACAAATGAAAATGGAGACATAACAGATCAAAACCTATGAGATACAGCAAAACAGTACTAAAAGGAAAGTTTATAGCATTCATTGCCTACATTGAAAAGAAAGAAAGATTGCAACCTAATGTTGCATCTCAAGGAACTAGGAAAACAAGGGCAAACCAAGCCCAAGGCTAGCAGAACAAAATAAATAGCAAAGATCACACAATAAGACTAAATGGAATTGAGACTAGAAAAATTACAAAGGATCATTAAAATGAAAAGTTGTTTTTTTGAAATGATAAACAAAATTGATAGAATATTAGCCAAATTTACCAAGAACAAAATGAGAGAAGATTCAAATAAGCCAAGCAGAAATGATAAAGGAGATACTATAACTGATACCACAGAAATACAAAAGATCATCAGAGACTACTATAAACATCCCTATGCCCACAAACTAAAAAACTTAGAGCAAATAAATACTTTCCTGGAAACATACAACCTTCCAAAACCAAACCAGAAAGAAACAGAAATCTTGATCAGACACATAATGAGTAGTGAGATTGAGTCAGTAATAAAAAGTCTCCTCCCAAAAAAGTCCAAGACCAGGTGGATTCACAGCCAATTTCTAATAGATGTACAAAGAAGAACTGGTAACAATCTTACTGAAACTGTTTCAAAAAATTGGGAGGGAGGAAATTCTCCCTAATTCATTCTACAAGGCCAGTATCATCCTGGTACCAAAACCAGACAAGGAAACATCAACAAAAGAAAACTGCAGGTCAATATCCCTGATGAACACAGTTGCAAACCTCCTCAGCAAAATGCTAGTGAACCAAATCCAACAGCACATAAAAAAGTTAATAACGAGCAAGTGAGTTTTATTTAAGGGATGAATGAATGCTTCAACATATGCAAATCAAACAATGTCTTTCACTACATCAACAGAGTTGAAAGCAAAAAATATATGATCATCTCAATAGATACAGAAAACACATTTGATAAAATTCTGCAATTCTTCATGATAAAACCCCTCAACAAACTAGGCATAAAAGGAACATATCTCAAAACTATAAGAGCCACAGAAGACAAACCCACACCTAACATCATGCTGAACAGGGAAGTGTGAAAGCAATTCCCCTAAGAACTGGAACATGAAAAGGATGCCCACATTCACTACTCCTCATCAACAGTGTAGTGGAAGTCCTTGCTACAGCAGTCAGGCAGCAGAAAGAGATAATGGCCATCCAAGTTGAAAAAGAAAGTCAAATCATCTCTGTTTGTTGATTGTATGATCTTATATTAGAAAACCCTAAAGACTCCTCCAGAAGAACCCTGTATTTGATGAATAAATTCATTAAAGTTACAGGATACAAAAATCAATGTACAAAAATTAGTAGCATTTCTATACACCAATGACAATCAGAGATTGAAATCAAGAACTTAATCTCACTTAAAATAGATATAATATAATTAAAATTCCTAGAAATACATTTAACCAAGGAAGTAAATTATCTCCATAAGGAGAACTACAAAATAATTATGAGAGAAATCATAGGGATGGGTCCAGTGGCTCATCTCTGCAACCCCAGCACTTTGGGAGGCTGAGGCAGGTAGATCACTTGAGCCTAGGAGCTTAAGACAAGCCTGGGCAACATGGCAAAACCCCATCTCCACAAAGATTATAAAAATTAGCCAGGCAAGTTGGCACGCACCAGTAGTCCCACCTACTCAGGAGGCTGAGGTGGGAGAATTACCTGAGCCTGAGAAGTCAAGACTGCAGTGAAGCATGATCATGCCACTGCACTTCAGCCTGGGAAACAGAACAATACCCTATCTCCAAAGAAGAAAAAAAAGAAAGAAAGAAAAAGAAAAAAGAAAAGAAAAAGAAAATTCCTAGATCCTAGATGACATAAACAAATGGAAAAACCATCCATCCATTCTCATGGATTTAGAAGAATCAATATCAGTAAAATTACCATATTGTTCAAAGCAATATACAGATTCAACACAATTCCTATCAAATTACCAACATCATTTTTTCATAGAATTATTAAAAACAATCCTAAAATTAGTAGGCCAGCAGTCCCCAAGGAGACATGTCTGGTCCGTTTTTCACACTAGGGACCAGTTTTATGGAAGCCAACTATTCCATAGACTGGGATTAGGGGGGTGGATGGTTTGGGGATGATTCAAGCACATTACATCTATTGTGCACTTTATTTCTATTGGTATTACATGGTAATATATAATGAAATAATTATACAATTCACCATACTATAGAATCAATGGTAGCCCCGAGCTTTTTTTCCTACAATTAGATAGTCCCCTCTGGGGTGATGGGGGACAGTGACAGATCATCAGGCATTAGGTTCTCATACGGAGTACACCATCTAGATCTCCTGCACGCACAGTTAACAACAGGATTTGTACTCCTATGATAATCTAATGTTGTGGCTGATCTGACAGGAGACGGAGCTCAAGCTGTAATGCAAGCAATGGAGAGGGGCTGAAAATAGAGATAATGCTTCACTTGCTCACCCACCACTCACCTCCTGCTGTGTGGCTCAGATCCTAACAGGGGGTTGGGGACCCTGTGTTAGCCCATTCTTGTACTGCAGTAAAGAAATACCTGAGACTGGGTAATTTATAAAGAAAAGAGGTTTAAAGGTCACTGTTCTGCAGGCTCTACATGTAGAGTGCCAGCATCTGCTTGGCTTCTGGAAAGGCCTCAGAGAGCTTTTATACATGATAGAAGACAAAGCTGGAGCAGGCATTTAACATGGTGGGAGCAAGAGCAAGGGAAGGAGTGGGGAAGTGCCACAAACTCTTAAACAAGCAGATCTCATAAGAACTCACTCACTATCATGAGGACAGCACCAAGTGGTTATTACTAAACCATTTACCAGAAATCTACCCACATGAACAAATAACCTCCCACCAGGCCTCACCTCCAACACTGGGAATTACAATTCAAAATAAGGTTTGGACAGGGACACATATTTAAACTATATTATTCCACCCTGATACCTCTCAGATCTCATCTTCTTACGTTTCAAAATACAATCAACCCTTCTCAATAGTCTCCCCAAAGTTTTAACTCATTACAACATTAACTCAAAAGTCCCAAGTGTAAGTCCAAAATCTCATCTGAGACCTGTCTCCTTCCAACTATGAGCCTGTAAAATCAAGCAAGTTATCTATTCCCAAGACACAATGGTGGTACTGGTATTGGCTAAACACTTCCATTCCAAATGGGAGAAATTGGCCAAAAGAAAGAAACTTCAGGCCTCATGGATATGTGAAGCCATGCGGGGCAGTTATTAAATGTTAAAGCTCCAAAATATTATAATCTCCTTTGACTCCATGTCCTACATCCAGGGTACACTGGTGCAAGGTGTGGTCTCCCTAGGCCTTGGGTATCTCTGTCCCCATGGCTTTGGAGGATTCAGCCTCTGCAGCTGCTCTTATGGATTGGCATTGAGTGCCTACACCTTTTCCATGCTGAGATTGCAAGCTGCAAGTGGATCTGCCATTCTGGGGAGTGGAGGATTGTGGCCCTCTTCCCACAGCTCCACTAAGAAGTGCCCCAGTGAGAACTCTATGTGGTGCCTCCAACCCCTCATGCTCTCCTAGCAGAGATTCTCGGTGAGGCCTCCACCACTGCAGCAGGCTTTTGTCTGGGCACCCAGACTCTCTCATACATCCTCTGAAATCTTGGCAGAGGCTGACAAGTCCCCACTACTCTTGCACTCCATGTGGCTGCAGGGTTACCACAACATGGAAGCCACCAAGGCTTATGGTGGCTTCGGCTCTACAAAGTGGAGGCCCTAGCAATATCTGTGGTCCTTTAAGCCAAGACTGGAGCTGGAGTGGCAGGGATGTGGGGAGCAATGTCCCAAGGCTGTGCAGGGCAGTGGGGCCCTAGGCTTGGCTCACAAAACCATTCAGTCCTCCTAGGCCTCAGGGCCAATGATGGGAGAAGTCTGCCCTGGAGATCTCTGAAATGCCTTGGAAGCCTTTTTCCCATTTTCTTTGCTATCAGCACTCGACTCCCTTTTAGTTATGCAAATTTCTCCAGCAATTCTTTGCTTTTCAGCCTGATACCAATCTTACTGAAACTATTTCAAAAAATGGAGATGGAGGAAAGGACAAGAAATCATTGTATAAAAAAAAAACACCTGTACTCCTATGTTTATTGCACCACTATTAGCAATAGCATAGAAATGAGTAAGTTCATGCAGTCAATCTAACTGTCCATCAAATCAATGGATAATTGGATAAAGAAAATGTGAGATACACACAAATACACACACATACACACAGATATACCATGAATTACTACTCAGCTATTAAAATGAACAAAATCATGTCTTTTGTAGCAACATGGATGAAGCTGCAGGCCATCAACATAAGTGAAATAACTCAGAAAAAATCAAGTACCACATGATATCACTTATAAGTGGGAGCTAAACAATGTGTACAGATGGATATACACAGTGGAATAATAGAATTTGGAGACTTCAAAAGGTGTGAGGGTAAGGAATCAGAAATTGTCTATTGGGCACAGTGTACACAATTTTGGAAATGATTGCAGTAAAAGCCCAGACCTCACCACTATGCAATATATCTATGTAACAAAACTGCACTTGTACCCCCTAAATCTATTAAAAAATGGGCTGGGCATGGTGGCTCACACCTGTAATCCCAGCAATTTGGGAGGCTGAGGCGGGCGGATCACCTGAGGTCAGGAGTTCAACCTCAGCCTGGTCAGCCTGGCCAACATGGCAAAACCCTGTCTCTATTAAAAAAAGTAAATAAATAATAAAATAAAAAAAATTAGCCAGGCATGGTGGTGGACGCCTGTAATCCCAGCTTCTTGGGAGGCTGAGGTAGGGAGAATTACTTGAACCCAGGAGGTGGAGGTTACAGTGAGCCGAGATCTCACCACCACACTCCAGCCTGGGTGACAGAGTGAGACTCTATCTGAAAAAAAAAATGTATTTAACTTCTATACATTCCATATACACTGTGTCTCACAATGGGATATGCACCATAAGAGATAAAAATTATTAAGAAGGTGGATGACATACAATTAATTTTGTTCCTCCAAAATTCAGATGTTGATGTCCTAATCCTAAGTACCTCAATGTAATTGTAATTGGATATAGATTCTTTAAGGATGTAATTGAGCTAAATGAAGTCATTAACATGGGCCTTTATCCAATATGACTGGTGCATTTATAAGAAAAGGAAATTTGGACACAGACAACAGAAAAAAAGATGATGTCAAGACACAGGAAGAAGATGGTTATCTATAAGCCAATGGGAAAGGCTTGAAATGGATTCTTTCTTCAGTTCTTAGAAGAAGCCAACCCTCCCAACACCTTGATCTCAGATATCTGGTTTTCAGAACTTTGAGAAAATAAATTTATGTTGTTTAAGCCACATATTCTATGATACTTTATTATGGCAGCTCTAGAAATCTATTATAGTTGGTTTACATATAGCATTAGAATCAGGGAAGAGTGACACCTCTACCGGAAAAAAACAAAAAAATAAATTACATTTTTTTTAACACAACAATGTTGGGAAAGATATTGACCAGCATGTAGCACCTCTATTGGTAACTTTCCTGTGTGTGGATTTCTGTCCCTAAGATCTGTGCTTAGATTCTGCCACTCTCATGCCCAACCTTTTCTAATGGAAATCCTATATCATGCATAAAAGAAAAAATTTTAGCAAGAATTTGGTGTTCACAGTTGAAGTATTAACTGGGTTTGATCTTTCCCATATGCATTTAACCTGTGCTTGCAACTACAGTGAATAGTTCTTATGGGTCAAGTCGTACACCAATCATTGTAGTGGCAATAGTTAATCATAATAAGAGGAAGTCATAAAGATGATGGTATAACAATTACAACAGGTATACATAAAACATATCCGTGGTGTTTTGCTAATAATTGACTACCTTCATGGTTCAATGATTAAAGAGAGTAAAACAAAGGAGATGAATGGGCCATATGTACTGAGAGTGTCTGCAAATGGTTTACATATGTTTGCATCAGTGTAGGAAGAAACAGGCTCAAGGTTCGGTGGATCGGTTAACAACTGACCATAGGTCTTTGCCTTAACAAAACAAAAGCACTCTTGCTGATTTGAAAATATTTCCTCATACATAGATCTTCAATAAGCAGACAATTAGAGGCAACCTCATTTCTGCTAAAGCAAAGACCTTTGGCAATAAAAAGGATTTTCACCTCAGGTATACCAAATTGGCTCATTTATAAATTAAACATCTTTATTTCATTCTCAAGTATGCCTCAACCTTGCCTGACCACAATTGATAAAGAAAATATATGGCAAAAGGAGACATCTGGTCAAGAGTCCTAGGCTTCCACAAAGGGATCCTTCAGTTACTTAGAGACACTTCCGTCACATAGAGAGGGAAACACTCTAAACCAGTATTTTATAACTATCAACTGTTGCTACAGAATGGTGTGTGTATGTGTGTGTATGCACATGTGAACATGTGAGGGTGACTGGTTAATTTATTCTCATGAAAATTAGATTTCTCTGCACAGTAGTATGTATGGACATAACCTTTCCTTTCTAAGTTATTTCACTTACTGCACTATTTTCCTTTATTTTACATGACCCTTTACCTTGCCTCTTCAATTGTCCACTTGTTTTAACCTTCCATTTTTTTCTTCTCTTGCTTTTGCTTTTAGTTCAACTTATACACACTTTACTCATAGTCTGGTGTACTCCTGGTAGCTCATCTTCTCAGTTTATCACCCCACCCTCACAAGTACTGCTAGCTAATAGCCTATGAGAAGTATTGTAAAATATAACGTCTCTGACATAATTCTATCTGCCTCCCAAGACTTAAAAAATTATCTTTCAAAGCAGACCAAAAGATGACCTTTCTGTTGTTACCTACATTAGAGATATAAAATAAAACATAAGTCCATGTATGTAATTCAGATATACATAAAATCACATATAACTATATGGAATTAAGAAAATACAATATTTGTATGTGTGTCAAACTTTCACATTTCTATAATTTCTGTATTGAGAAATTATCAACAACTACAGGAATAGACCAAGAAAAGGAATTCAGATAGACTCAGTTGTCCTACATTCTCCAAAAGTTTTTCTCAGTCTGGCAATGACAGAGGCAAAATATAATGGCTCCAAAGTACTCATTAGTGCTTGTATTGGCAATGTACTACTAAGCATAGCAGTCAGAGTTCATCAATGGCTCATTATTATGCCTATCCACATAGACCAATTGCAATCAATATTGCTCTGTGCATTGCCATTGTAAAAGTGCTGTTATTTCGTATCCTGCCAAAATGAAGAAATTAATGAAGAGGGGCATTAACAGGCCAGATTAAAACTTTTAAATAAATAAATAATACTTTATCAATAGGGCAAGAGCTACAAATATGACTTCCAGAGGAAGAGGAGAGAAAACATATCACTATGCCACTTTTTAAATTTTTCCTTCAATCAGTCTGTTCTTTCACAAGGTAAAAAATAAATAAATGGCAGCCAATAGTATACAGAGGGCTCAAGTAAGATTGTCTTTAAACCCACTGCTAATTACAAAGAAATTGATTACTCAGGATTTTTCATCTCTCTATTCCCTATAGTGCCTGTAATATTTTATATATCATATTTTCCATTATGGGGCACATAACTGTCCATGATAGTTTTTGGGTCATGTCTGCAAGTTGTGCAAATTACTTCTGCTTGCATTCTATTGGATATCATTCAGTCCCACAGGTATCCCTAACTGCAAGGGAGCCCGAGAAATGTAGTCTCACTCTAAGCCCAAGAAAAACAAGAAACAGATTTGGCAAATAGCTAGCTACTGGTTTTTGCTACAATCTCTCTTCTTGACACCAATTATCTGTTTGTATTTTTTTTTTAATTCTCAAGGCAAATTCATTCCCCTTTTAAAGAAAGAATACCCAAAGCTCCACTTGGCTACTTAACGCAGCTTGCATTGCACGATCTTTAGGTAATGTGCTATCTTCTTCCTTAAGTCCTAAGGTATTCCTTTTGGTGTAGCAACATATAAACCAAAGTGACAAACTTGTTGCATCGCCAGCTAATACAAACAACCCAGTATGCAATGATGAAGCATGGAAAAGATATACCTAATGAATCCTACTCTAAAAAGGGGAAACAGGAAACACACAGCAGTCACGGATCCACAACAACGAGGAAATCCTACTGTGCAGTGATTGTGAAGATCCCTTCCAGGCTCTTTGCTCAGACCTGGACTTGGTTACCTGGAAGCAACCACATTATCCATTGGACTAGGTGGTACTTGGCTGCACCCACTGGGAGGGTGTAGGGCATTTTGTCCTCCTTAGGAGTCAGCAGTCTGCCTTACCTTATCAGGCTGTTTCTTATTATGGCAAGTTGGAAGTATGGGTTAAAGACTGGTTAAAGACAAGTTATTTTTGGCGAGGCTCATGGTTTCCTTACCAATACAGTTCCATAAGAGAATAGAGAAAAAAAAACTTCTCTCAGAAACTATATCTATTGTCATTCAGTCAGTTTAGTGCTCTGAAACACCCAAAAGTCTTTTCTAAATATAGTTCTCAAGTCTTCCTTGCTACCATATCTTTTTCTTTCATCCCTGCCCTTCATTCCACAAAAGAAAGCTCTATTACTACTACTTTGAAATTTAAATTTCTGCTACTTTGAGGGCAGTTGAAATAATGTGCTTCAATTGAAGGGCAACTCCCTTAATCTTATATGGCTCCACAACCTAGCCACATTTGTTACCTGAGAAGTCTAGATGGTCCTTATGCCCTCAGTGTCTTTTCTGTCTTATTTACTATTATTTGAACTCCAGAAGCTATTGATCAGCTTTTGCAATCATGGAAAATCTTCATCATGTTTGCCTGAAAATTGCCTTTTTTTGTGATATGTTGGTAATACCAGTGAAAGGCAAACAATATATCCTTATATTCCGGCTCTTTTCAAAAACCTTCTTAAGAGTTACAGGCTTAGTAGGCACTTGATCTACTTTCCAAGTTATCACAAGTGGCAGTTTTATCAAATGTTTTTGTCATGACAAATAAGGATCTCCAGCTTTATGGCCTTCTATATTTACTATCTACAACCAGCCTGCTGAGCCAATGGCACAAATTTAAGTGCCTTCTTAAAGCAGCACACCACTTCTGATATAAATTTTTATGTTAGTTAGGTTAACCTAGCTACTGTAATAAACAACCACCGAATGAGTGTCTCACCAGACTGCAAAAGCATTTCTCAATCATATAGCAGTTCAATGCATACGTTCCTGTTATTTTCCTCCACATGATGATTCTGGGATTCTGGTTATTTCCATATTATGGCCCTGCCATCTCCTAGACAGTTCTCAGCATCAAGCTGGTAGATAGCGAAGGAGTTAAGAACTGTTTATGGGAAAACCAACAGATTAGCTTTATAACTTCTTATACTTTTTGATAAATCATGATTTATAGTGTTACAGTAGTTCCTCTTTTCATTAATTTTTGGAATTGTTTTTCATCCTATTTGTTATTGTTATTATTTGTTTTCTTTTTGAGAAATAAGAAAATTCCAGGCTCCAAGTTTTCCCTTCTAAAGACTTAAAATAGTAAACCAAAAACCCACAGTTCTTATAGGCCACTAAAAAAAGATCTGCCCAAATCTGGGCTTTCAAATGTGCTTCTCATTTCCTTCTACCTTACTTCATCATCATCTCCTACTGGTCCTAATTTCAAGAATTTTTAAAACAATATTTACTTGTACTAAAGCTTGACAGTTCACCCATGTACTTAGTGACCAGCTTTTCTTAACCGAGACACTTCTTTCTTCTTGCACTACATAAAATTTTGTGACTCACCTCTACTTTCCCTGGCTTGCCCTTCTTTTTTTTTTTTTTTTTAACTTTTTTCACTTTGCTATCGCTATGTCAGGAATATCTGCTGAAATTGAGTCCCTCTCATTTTGAAACACAGGAGATGAGAGCCCTTCTTCAAGCCACTCACTTCTGATCAATAGCCTTTTTATAATCATCCCAGTCTTCTTCCATTTGGAAACTTACTTCCCAGTCTGTCTTTTTTAGCAAGGAAGCATCAGTTTGCATCATCCCATCTATACTAGAATATAAGCTTTCATAGTACACATAAATGGAATTTAAAGGTACTCTAATGGTGGTGTAAATGTTGTGAAAACTAATATCTTAGTGAGGTATTACATACTCATAAGAAAATATCTGCTCCTTCCAGTGATCTGGATCTGCATTCCCAGTGTCCTTCAGTGCCTATCATCTTCCCTGAGGTGTGTTTCAGAACAACACATCTTTCCAGAAATACAAGCTAAGTCTGATCCAGTACCAAAAGTGTCAGCTTTAAAAGAATGCAGAATGTAAGCACACTTAGAGATTTCAGAGGCTTGGTAGCCCACATCCTTCATTTTACAGACATGACCTAGAGACTTGCTATTCAACGTGTGGCCCACAGACAAGGAGAAAAATTAAAAGTGCAGAATCACAGACCCCACCCCATACCTAACTGAACAGGAATCTGCACTTTTCACAAGACAGTGAATGATTCAGATGCATCATAAAGTTTAAGAAGCACTATCCAGGTTTCAGTAAAGTTCTAAGGAAAAGGATATGGTTTAAACCCTCTCTTAAGTGCTAGTATCTTCCTATCTACGATTCACTGTATACAGCTGTAAAAGAAGTTATGTAAAAAATTGTCCTGCCTTCCTTAGAATAACATATTCTACACGGGAGGCTGAGGCACGTGGATCACCTGAGGTCAGGAGTTCAAGACCAGCCTGGCCAACATGGTGAAACCCCATCTCTATTAAAAAATACAAAAATTAGCTGGACATGGTTGTGGGCTCCTGTAATCCCACCTACTCGGGAGGCTGAGGCAGGGGAATCACTAGAACCCGGGAGGCAGAGGTTGCAGTGAGCCGAGACCACTGCATTGCACTCCAGACTGGGTGACAAGAGTGAAACTCCGTCTCAAAAAAAAAAAAAAAAGGATTATAGAATTAAAACTTTTTAAGCATCAAAACATGTAGTCAACTGCTGACATCACATTTTTCACATGAATTTAATCTCCTCTTGTTTTTAAACAGCTCATTGTCCATTCATCTGAGTAAGTATTAGACCATCTTTCTTTTTTTTTATTATAGTTTAAGTTTTAGGGTACATGTGCACAATGTGCAGGTTTGTTACATGTGTATACATATGCCATGTTGGTGTACTGCACCTATGAACTCATCATTTAACATTAGGTATATCTCCTAATGCTATCCCTTCCCCATCCCCCCCACCCCACAACAGGCCCCAGTGTGTGATGTTCCCCTTCCTGTGTCCATGTGTTCTCATTGTTCAATTCCCACCTATGAGTGAGAACATGCGGTGTTTGGTTTTTTGTCCTTGTGATACTTTGCTGAGAATGATGGTTTCCAGCTTCATCCATGTCCCTACAAAAGACATGAACGCATTATTTTTTATGACTACATAGTATTCCATGGTGTATATGTGCCACATTTTCTTAATCCAGTCTATCATTGTTGGACATTTGGGTTGGTTCCAAGTCTTTGCTATTGTGAATAGTGCCGCAATAAACATACATGTGCATGTGTCTTTATAGCAGCATGATTTATAATCCTTTGGGTATATACCCAGTAATGGGATGGCTGGGTCAAATGGTATTTCTAGTTCTAGATCCCTGAGGAATCGCCACAGTGACTTCCACAATGGTTGAACTAGTTTACAGTCCCACCAACAGTGTAAAAGTGTTCCTATTTCTCCACATCCTCTCCAGCACCTGTTGTTTCCTGACTTTTTTTATTATGAATATAAAATTTTTCATATTATATATTTATATGCATATATTATTAATATAAAACATTTGTCAATTACATGCACAAAAACCCCTGATAACAACGGTGGCTTATACTTTTGTGTCTTGTTTTTATTGTTTGTCAAAGTGGTGGCTAAACAATTTACTGTATAACTTTTAAGGCTGTCAAAATATCAATCATTTCCTTGTGTGTGTGAGAGAGAGAGAGAGATGGAGAGAGGCAGACAGAGAGACAGAGTCTTACACTGTTGGTCAGGCTGGTGTGCAGTGGCATAATCATATGGTCATAGCTCACTTCAGCCTTGGCATCCTGGGCTCAAGCAATTTCCTGCCTTATCCGCCCAAGTATCTGGGACTACAGGTGCACACAGTACCATGCCTGGACTAGATTCGTGTTCTTTATGTCTAGCTAAGAAAACTTTTACTGTTCAAAGTCATAACATTTTAATCTATTTTACTCAGGTACAATTAATTATACATATCTTTTCAAAATAGCCTTTCTGTGAAGTCATCTGCTTCTTTTTTTTAATTTTATTATTATTATATTTTAAGTTTTAGGGTACATGTGCACAACGTGCAGGTTTGTTACAGATGTATACATGTGCCATGTTGGTGTGTTGCACACATCAACTCGTCATTTAGCATTAGGTATATCTCCTGACTTTTTAATGATTGCCATTCTAACTGGTGTGAGATGGTATCTCATTGTGGTTTTGATTTGTATTTCTCTGATGGCCAGTGATGATGAGCACTTTTTCATGTATCTTTTGGCTGCATAAATGTCTTCTTTTGAGAAGTGTCTGTCCATATCTTTTGCCCACTTTTTGATGGGGTTGTTTGTTTTTTTCTTGTAAATTTGTTTGAGTTCATTGTAGATTCTGGATATTAGCCCTTTGTCAGATGGGTAGATTGCAAAAATTTTCTCCCATTCTGTAGGTTACCTGTTCACTCTGATGGTAGTTTCTTTTGCTTTGCAGAAGCTCTTTAGTTTAATTAGATCCCATTTGTCAACTTTGGCTTTTGTTGCCCTTGCTTTTGGTGTTTTAGACATGAAGTCCTTGCCCATGCCTATGTCCTGAATCGTATTGCCTAGGTTTTCTTCTAGGGTTTTTATGGTTTTAGGTCTAACATGTAAGTCTTTAATCCATCTTGAATTAATTTTTGTATAAGGTGTAAGGAAGGGATCCAGTTTCAGCTTTCTACATATGGTTAGCCAGTTTTCCCAGCACCATTTATTAAATAGGGAATCCTTTCCCCATTTCTTGTTTTTGTCAGGTTTGTCAAAGATCAGATAGTTGTAGATAGGTGGCATTATTTCTGAGAACTCTGTTCTGTTCCACTAGTCTATATCTCTGTTTTAGTACCAGTACCATGCTGTTTTGGTTACTGTAGCTTTGTATTATAGTTTGAAGTCAGGTAGTGTGATGCCTACAGCTTTGTTCTTTTGGCTTAGGATTGACTTGGCAATACGGGCTCTTTTTTGGTTCCATATGAACTTTAAGGTAGTTTTTTCCAATTCTGTGAAGAAAGTCATTGGTAGCTTGATGGGGATGGCATTGAATCTATAAGTTACCTTGGGCAGTATGGCCATGTTCACGATATTGATTCTTCCTACCCATGAGCATAGAATGTTCTTCCATTTGTTTGTATCCTCTTTTATTTCATTGAGCAGTGGTTTGTAGTTCTCCTTGAAGAGGTCCTTCGCATCCCTTTTAAGTTGGATTCCTAGGTATTTTATTCTCTTTGAAGCAATTGTGAATGGGAGTTCACTCATGATTTCACTCTCTGTCTGTTATTGGTGTATAAGAATGCTTGCGATTTTTGTACATTGATTTTGTATCCTGAGACTTTGCTGAAGTTGCCTATCAGTTTAAGGAGATTTTGGGCTGAGACGATGGGGTTTTCTAGATATACAATCATGTCATCTGCGAACACAGACAATTTGACTTCCTCTTTTCCTAATTGAATACCCTTTATTTCCTTCTCCTGCCTGATTGCCCTGGCCAGAACTTCCAACACTATGTTGAATAGGAGTGGTGAGGGAGGGCATCCCTGTCTTGTGCCAGTTTTGAAAGGGAATGCTTCCAGTTTTTGTCCATTCAGTATGATATTGGCTGTGGGTTTGTCATAGATAGCTCTTATTATTTTGAGATACATCCTACCAATACCTAATTTATTGAGAGTTTTTAGCATGAAAGGTTGTTGAATTTTGTCAAGGGCCTTTTCTGCATCTATTGAGATATCATGTGGTTTTTGTCTTTGGTTCTGTTTATATGCTGGATTACATTTATTGATTTGCATATGTTGAACCAGACTTGCATCCCAGGGATGAAGCCCTCTTGATCATGGTGGATAAGCTTTTTGATGTGCTGCTGGATTCAGTTTGCCAGTATTTTATTGAGGATTTTTGCATCAATGTTCATCAAGGATATTGGTCTAAAATTCTCTTTTTTGGTTGTGTCTCTGCCAGGCTTTGGTATCAGGATGATGCTGGCCTCATAAAATGACTTAGGGAGGATTCCCTCTTTTTCTTTTGATTGGGATACTTTCAGAAGGAATGGTACCAGCTCCTCCTTGTAGCTCTGGTAGAATTCAGCTGTGAATCCTTCTGGTCCTGGACTTTTTTTGGTTGGTAAGCTATTAATTTTTGCCTCAATTTCAGAGCCTGTTATTGGTCTATTCAGACATTCAACGTCTTCCTGCTTTAGTCTTGGAAGGGTGTATGTGTCGATGAATTTATTCATTTCTTCTAGATTTTCTAGTTTATTTGCATAGAGGTGTTTATAGTATTCTCTGATGGTAGTTTTTATTTCTCTGGGATCAGTGATGATATCCCCTTTATCATTTTTTATTGCGTCTATTTGATTCTTCTCTCTTTTCTTCTTTATTAGTCTTGCTAGCAGTCTATCAATTTTGTTGATCTCTTCAAAAAACCAGCTCCTGGATTCATTGATTTTTTGAAGGGTTTTTTGTGTCTCTATTGCCTTCAGTTCTGCTCTGATCTTAGTTATTTCTTGCCTTCTGCTAGCTTTTGAATGTATTTGCTCTTGCTTCTCTAGTTCTTTTAATTGTGATGTTAGGGTGTCAATTTTGGATCTTTCCTGCTTTCTCTTGTGGGAATTTAGTGCTATAAATTTCCCTCACACACTGCTTTGAAGGTGTCCCGGAGATTCTGGTATGTTGTGTCTTTGTTCTCGTTGGTTTCAAAGAACATCTTAATTTCTGCCTTCATTTCATTATGTACCCAGTAGAATTCAGGAGCAGGTTGCTCAGTTTCCATGTATTTGAGCAGTTTTGAGTGAGTTTCTTAATCCTGAGTTCTAGTTTGATTGCACTGTGGTCTGAGAGACAGTTTGTTATAATTTCTGTTCTTTTACATTTGCTGAGGAGTGCTTTACTTCCAACTATGTGGTCAATTTTGGAATAGGTGTTGTGTGGTGCTGAAAAGAATGTATATTCTGTTGAGGGGTGGAGAGTTCTGTAGATGTCTATTAGGTCTTCTTGGTGCAGAGCTGAGTTCAATTCCTGGATATCCTTGTTAACTTTCTGTCTCATTGGTCTGTCTAATGTTGACAGTGGGGTGTTAAAGTCTCCCATTATTATTGTGTGGGAGTCTAAGTCTCTTTGTAGGTCTCTAAGGACTTGCTTTATGAATCTGGGTGCTCCTGTATTGGGTGGATATATTTTTAGGATAATTAGCTCTTCTTGTTGAATTGATCCCTTTACCATTATGTAATGGCCTTCTTTGTCTCTTTTGATCTTTGTTGATTTAAAGTCTGTTTTATCAGAGACTAGGATTGTGACCCTTGCCTTTTTTTGTTTGCCATTTGGTTGGTAGATAGATCTTCCTCCATCCCTTTATTTTGAGCTTATGTGTGTCTCTGTACGTGAGATGGGTTTCCTGAATACAGCACACTGATAGGTCTTGACTCTTTATCCGATTTGCCAGTCTGTGTCTTTTAATTGGAGCATTTAGCCCATTTACATTTAACGTTAATATTGTTATGTGTGAATTTGATCTTGTCATTATGATGTTAGCTGGTTATTTTGCTCGTTAGTTGATGCAGTTTCTTCCAAACCTTGATGGTCTTTACAATTTGGCATGTTTTTGCAGTGGCTGGTAACGGTTGTTCCTTTCCATGTTTAGTGCTTCCTTCAGGAGCTCCCCATCAGACTAACAGCTGATCTCTTGGCAGAAACTCTACAAGCCAGAAGAGAGTGGGGGCCAATATTCAACATTCTTAAAGTAAAGAATTTTCAACCCAGAATTTCATATCCAGCCAAACTAAGCTTCATAAGTGAAGGAGAAATAAAATACTTTACAGACAAGCAAATGCTGAGAGATTTTGTTGCCACCAGGCCTGCCCTAAAAAATAGACCATCTTTCTTATCTCAATCATGCATGTACTGTTGTATAGTTCCAACAGAGCAGTGTTAAATACAGTAGAGAAAAAAAGTACACATTCTTAGCATAGAGAATGTTCATTGTAACCACATGTCTTGTAGCCAAGCATTAGATTGAAATTATTTTCAAAGTTGCCTTTAAAGAAGCATCCCAGTTTCTAGTATTTTAAAAATTAAAAATAGAATCTCTCATCTTTCTCTTTTTAATAGTTCTTAAACAATAACTGATGAACTTTCTTTTTACTCAATTATACCAGGATCTTAACAATATGTTTAACATTCCTCATAGAACCCTTGTCTCTCATGTATGTTTTAAACAATATGAAATTCACAAGCTTTATAATCTAACCTAACTTTTGTGCTCAATCGTTTATCTCAAATGTAGCTTTTCTAATTGCTAAACACTTGAAAATTGTTCACAATTACCTCCTTTATAATTTCAAACTCCAAAGAATTGCTTTTTATCTCCCAAATGTATTTTAAAATTGACTATGTATTATTGTCTTGAGTGAATTAGAGTGACTAGACCTGTATATAAAACATAATTTTTGTAATTATAAATTTAATTCCACTTTCCTGCTGTCATTATCCAATTGCAACACATTTATATGACTTCATAACCTTTGTCCCAGAGGATGTAGTCACTGCCTCAAATTCTGTCCCATTATTTTAACTGCTAAAATGACTTTGTTTTTCTTTTGCCTTTCTTTCATGTTAAGTTATAATTATTGCTATTTTTTTCTTTTTATATGTAACCCAAGAACCCTTGTCCTAAGCCTGGCAATTCTGTGTTCCAGTGGCATAATTTAGTCTTCTGGAAATCTAGTAGTGATCGACCTGGCACTCTTCTTTTCATGTGCTCTAGCTCTCCTTTGATCATGCCCTTTGAGAAGCTTAGCCACTCCAATTATGCCTCTATCTTTGTGGTATAAAGTTATATTGCACATCTCAGACTGTCTGTGGCCTTTTGATCAAAGTGTAGAGTACCTGACTTATGTCTTTTTCCATCCTTATTGATTAGTTTTTTTTCAAATAACAAAAGAGGTAACATCTTTTCATGTATCTGGTTTCAATAAAATTCTATCAGGAAAAGAGTATGGTTTAAACCTTCTCTTAAATTTTAGTTCCGTGATCTGAGTAGTATGTGTCCTTAGGAGCACTACTCAGGGGTCTGTCTAACTCCCAAAACATCTTCTTGGGCAACTTAAAGCAATGTTAATTTGAGCCTCAAAATACCATACTTTGGTAGTATGTTATTATGTCAACTAGTTTCCCCTTCGAAGAGAAAGCATTGCATGATACACAGCAGTATTGGCTTTGAGTAACTCTCAACCACACGTATTAGATAAATTGAAAAAGTACCTTTGCTTTTCCTTCTCCCTTCCAATCTTAATTGTTTGCACCAGTTAGGATTGGAAGTTCCCTAATCATCAAGTGTATCTAGGTAAAAGTGAAGAAACTGCCCATAGCCAATGGACAGATACAATTTTCCAGCACTAGTTTGAGAAATTTGAAGAGTCAGAGCAGCTATGTCTTATTAACTTCTATATTAGTTCGTAGCAGAGTGCCCAGCACACACACAAAAAAACAAATATTTGTGCATTCAGGTCAACCCTTCTTATGTCTTTAAATTAAATGATTTCATAATTCACATGATATAAATTTTTTTGCAGATAACATCTTTAGAATTTTGTGCTACAGTTACTGCACATAATTTCCAGTTGCCTTTTAACATTATAAATCCATTGTACAAATAAGATAGGAACGGAAAGAGAGAAATACGTAGTAGATGTTTTGCTACATAGTTCCTAACTTGGCAAATAAAGAAGTGTGCCACAAGTGAGATCTTAAAATAATGAAATTACTAGTAAATGACTTAAAAAAATACATTCAACTGAGAGCTTAGTATTCAGCCAAAATTTTAAAGTGCTTTTTGCAAACTAAAACATAATTATTTCACATTACTCCTATTTAAGAAGTTGTTACAATCATGTTATCTTCCTTTTTAGCCTCTTGTCCATATTTTTTCTTCAATATATTGTATGTTTCATACAAGAAACCTGCCTTGGTATTTGAGCATGCTTGAAAAGTTTTAAGCCTCAATGAATTTTCTCAGTGACTTTTAAAACACTCCAGGAAAACAGAAATCTTTCATTTCAGCCCTTTGAATGATGCAATAACGGTCTCCATGGGAGAGTTAAAGAAGAAATGAACTGCAAAGCATGAACTTAGATGGTTGGATTTAGAAATCGGAAGGGCTCAGATTTGAAGTGATGTATAATACCTTACTCATATTCCAGTTCAAACAGAAATCTGGAAAGTCTGAAAGTACTTAATGTTTAATAATTAAAAGATATATATAATTGTAGACCAGATTCCAAAATGAAGCTCTTGCTCCTGTGTCATGCTGTCTCTCAATTAGAACATAAGCAATTGTCATACATTTTGCCTTTTCAGTTCTAAATAAAGAGCTCTGGACTGAACTCAGGAACCGTGAATGCAGTGACAGCTTTGCCAGAAATTGTTTGACATTGAACAAGTTATTTTACATCTTACAGTTTCCTCATATAAAAAGTGAAGGCCTGAACTAGGAACTCTGAAGATCTTTCCACCTCCAAAAGTATACATTTTGATATTTGGAAGGTAAGAGAACAATAAATAATGATTTTTAAAAGATACTTTGTAATATAATTAAAAATAAACTCTTTTCAGGTAAAATCATGAATGTTTAATCCTGTTTACTAATACTTATTCATCTTAGTTCATTTGGGCTACTAAAACATATACCACAAACTGGGCAGCTTCTAAACAACAGAAATTTACCATAGTTCCCAACATCAAGGTGCTGGCAGATTTAGTGTCTGCTGAGGGCACACTTTCTGGTTCATGGAAGGTGCCTTCCAGCTTTGTCCTCACATGGTAAAAGGGACCAATGAGCTTCCTTGGATCTCTTCTATAAGGGTACTAATTCCATTCATGAGGGCTCCATCTTTATAATTTAATGATGTATCAAGAGTTCCACCTCCTAATATTATCATCTTGGAGATTAAGACTTCAACATATGAATTTTATGGAGACACAAACATTCAAACAATATCAAACTTTAAAAAATTACCTTTTAAGTATTTTAATAATTGTATTTAATTGTATGTTTTTAAGTCAAGAAATCCAGAATTATTTATTTATTTATTTATTTATTTATTTATTTATTTATTTATTTATTTTTGAGATGGAGTGTCGCTCTGTCACCCAGGCTGGAGGGCAGTGGTGCGATCTGGGCTCACTGCAAGCTCCGCCTCCCAGGTTCACGCCATTCTCCTGCCTCAGCCTCCTGAGTAGCTGGGACTACAGGTGCCCGCCACCATGCCCTGCTAATTTTTTTGTATTTTTAGTAGAGACGAGGTTTCCCCGTGTTAGCCAGGAAGGTCTGGATCTCCTGACCTCGTGATCCGCCCGCCTCAGCCCCCCAAAGTGCTGGGATTACAGGCGTGAGCCACCGCGCCTGGCCCCAGAATTATTTTTGATCCTATTATTTATGATTCTAGCTTAAATTGCTGTTTCAATTGATGGACTCTCTCTGATCCTGTCATGTCAAAGAAGAAATGTTCTGCTCCACAGAAATTCAGCCCTTTCCCCAAAATAAAGAAAAATGCACTATAATTTCAATACCTAGGGAAAAATACTGTTAACACTTGGGTAAGGGAGTGAGAGAGATGAAGCGAAAGAGAAAGAGAGAGACAGAGAGACTTGAATATTCAGAGTATAGAATATAATCTAGTACTTTCATGAAAATACAAACTTTACAATAATATATAAATTACCTCATGCTTTGAGTGCTCTGTGAAAGGCAATTCGTTGGGCATCTGAGGGTTTTGAAGATGTGTAAGATGCAATACCTTACTTTGAAAAGCAAATCAAACCTAATATCAAATATATTTTCTTCAAAGAAATGTATTCATTCAATAACATTTTTTGACTATCTACTATGTGCTTGGCCTTGTTTTAGCACTGCAGATAGGGAATAAGACAGTTATAATCTTTATACTCATGGACGTTATATTTTATTGAGGAAGACTGATGAAATATAGATGAATAAACAAGAAGAATATTTTATCGTAGTTAATGCTGTGAATAAAAATGTTTTTAAAATAAACAGAGGAATAAGAAAGTGAGAGACAGCCTAGCTACTCTAAATTGGATAGTGAGATAAGGCCTCTATGAGTATGACATTTACATTAAGTTCTGAATGATAAGGACCTACAGCAAGATGAAGGACTGGGTGGAGCATTTCAGGCAGAATAGGGAACTAGTGCAAAAGTCATAGGGTAGGAACAAACTTAACATGTTTGATTTTTTTAATTATATTTTAAGTCCTAGGGTACATGTGCACAGCGTGCAAGTTTGTTACATATGTATAAATGTGCCATGTTGGTTTGCTGCACCCATTAACTTGTCATTTGCATTAGGTATTTATCCTAATGCTATCCCTCCCCCATACCCCCACCCCACGACAGGCCCCAGTGTGTGATGTTCCTCTTCCTGTGTCCATGTGTTCTCAATTGTTCAATTCCCACCTATGAGTGAGAACATGCCGTGTTTGGTTTTCTGTCCTTGCGATAATTTGCTCAGAATGATGGTTTCCAGCTTCATCCATGTCCCTACAAAGGACAAGAACTCATCCTCTTTTATGACTGCATAGTATTCCATGGTGTATATGTGCCACATTTTCTTAATCCAGTCTATCATTGATGGACATTTGGGTTGGTTCCAAGTCTTTGCTATTGTTAATAGTGTTGCAATAAACATACGTGTGCATATGTCTTTATAGTAGTGTGATTTATAATCCTTTGGGTATATAACCAGTAATGGGATGGCTGGGTCAAATGGTATTTCTAGTTCTAGATCCCCGAGGAATTGCCACACTGTCTTCCACAGTGGATGAACTAGTTTACACTCCCACCAACAATGTAAAAGTGTTCCTATTTCTCCACATCCTCTCCAACACCTGCTGTTTCCTGACTTTTTAATGATCGCCATTCTAACTGGTGTGAAATGATATCTCATTGTGGTTTTGATTTGCATTTTTCTGATGGCCAGTGATGATGAGCATTTTTTCATGTGTCTGTTGGCTGCATAAATGTCTTCTTTTGAAAAGTGTCTGTTCATACCCTTAATCCACTTTTTGATGGGGTTGATTTTTTCTTGTAAATTTGTTTAAGTTCTTTCTAGATTCTAGATATTAGCCCTTTGTCGGATAGGTAGATTGCAAAAATTTTCTCCCATTCTGTAGCTTGCCTGTTCACTCTGATGGTAGTTTCTTTTGCTGTGCAGAAGCTCTTTAGTTTAATTAGATCCCACTTGTCAATTTTGGCTTTTGTTGCCATGGCTTTTGGTGTTTTAGACTGAAGTCCTTGCCCATGCCTATGTCCTGAATGGTATTGTCTAGGTTTTCTTCTAGGGTTTTTATGGTTTTAGGTCTAACACTTAAGTCTTTAATCTATCTTGAATTGATTTTTGTATAAGGTGTAAGGAAGGGATCCAGTTATAGCTTTCTACATATGGCTAGCCAGTTTTCCCAGCACCATTTATTAAATAGGGAATCCTTTCCCCATTTCTTGTTTTTGTCAGGTTTGTCAAAGATCAGATGGTTGTAGATGTGTAGTGTCATTTCTGAGGGCTCTGTTCTTTTCCATTGGTCTATATCTCTGTTTTGGTACCAGTACCATGCTGTTTTGGTTACTGTAGCCTTGTAGTATAGTTTGAAGTCAGGTAGTGTGATGCCTCCAGCTTTGTTTTTTTGACTTTTTTAAGTCAATAAGGCTAGGGTTTCATTGCCTGGGGGAAGATGTATGTGATGAAGTCTGAGAAGGAGGAGAACAAGACCAAGTAGGGAGTTTGGATTTTAAGTATGATGTGCAGCCATTGGAGAGCATGGAGGGTATAGATAAGGGTAGGAATAAGCCAAGCCTGAAAGCAACAAGGTCAGTTGGGAACTAATACAGATGTCCAGATGAGAGTGGAAGGGCCTTGGAGAAGGGGAGAAAAATAGGATGGAGAGAAGTGAACAGATTTACTACATGCCTTGTTATTAGAGCCCAGACTTGTTAATGAATTGGATTTGTTGAGTAAAGATAATCAAATCTAACATCTGTCTTTCTGACTTGAGTAAATATGTTGAGGTTGCTACTGTTTGCTGAGATTGAACATAAATAAGTGAATTTGGAAGAAGGTAGATGTTTCTGAATGTATATCAGCAGTTCCCAACCTTTTTGGCACCAGGGACTGGTTTCATGGAAGACAATTTTTCCACAGGAAACAGGGGTGGGCATGGTTTCAAGAAGAAACTCTTCCACCTCCAATCATCAGGCATTAGATTCTTATAAGGAGCATGCAACCTAGAGCCCTTGTATGCACAGTTCACAATAGGGTTTGGCTTTTATGAGAATCTAATGCTGCTGGTGATCTGACAGGTGGTGGAGATCAGGCAGTAATACTTGCTTGCCCGCCACTCACTTCCTGCTGTGCCGCCCAGTTCCTAACAGGCTTCGGACCAGTACTGGTCCTAACCTGCCCGAAGGTTGGGGACCCCTGGTCTACATAATACTTAATTTTCTGTATTCCTAGGGCTTCAACTTTGATCATTATGCTAACATTTACCAATTCTATCTCTTCCAGCTACTAAATATCACTGCATGTGTGTCCCTGAGAAACCTGAAACTCAAGGTATCCAAAATTAAATTGTCCTTCACGTGCTGCTTCTCCTCCTGCTTGCCATTGTCATCTAATGCCCCCGTTATCTATCAAGGCACCAAAGAATCCAAAACTGAATTAGTTCATTTAAACTTCTAAATAGCTTTAGAAACCCTCACTTCTTCTCCATCTCATCTGCTTATTCTTCATTAGCTATCTTTATTTAAGAAAATGTGCTGACTGCCTGCTATATCCCAAGCAGTTTTAGTACTGGGAAGTACTGCAGTCAGTAAAAAGGAACAAATCTCATCTCTACAGAGCATATATTTGAATATTCACCCTGAGGAAGAAGGAATTATATAGAAGACATTGAGCAGCATAAAAACCATTTTATTGCTCTAGTTTTCATGATTATCTTTAGAACAATATTTCTTCAATTAATTACACTTGGAATTAGTATGTCTGTTACTTGCTGCACATTAACAAGTGCCAATTACATCTTTCTTCCTAAAATTCACTGTCCAAACTTTTTTGTGACATTGAATCCAGTCCCCTTGCTTAACTTTTATTCTAAGCATCATAAGTCATTTTATTTTATATTAATGTATTCTTTCTCTGTTGCTCTTTCTTTATGTAGACCCATGTTCTAACCTATATCATTTAATTCTTATTCTAGTTCCTTTATAAGTAAGATACCCTGGCTACCTCGTTTTCTTCAGCTTCTTTCAAATTTTTTCTCTTTGCTTTTACTTTTATTCAATTTGAATATGATAGGCCTAGGTATAGATATTTTGGAATTAATTCTATTTGGTGTTCTTTGCACTTCTTGGATCTCTGGTTTCGTGTCAGACATTAATTTGGGAGAAGTTTTTCACCATTATACTTTAAATATTTTGTCTTCTCTGTGTTGTTTTCTTCTACTTTTGGAATTCCAATTACACATATATTTTACCTTTTGGAACTGCCCCACAGTTCTTGGGTGCTCTCTCCTAGTGTGTGTGTATGTGTGTGTGTGTGTGTGTGTGGTGTCATGTATGAGTGTGTGTTTCATCCTTTTGTTTTTGAATTTCAGTTTGGGAAGTTTCTTATGACCTTTCAAGCTCACTAAATCTTTCCTGAACTATGTTCATTCTACTGATGATTCCAGCAGAAGGCATAATTCATTTCTTTTATTGTGGTTTTCATGTATAACATTTCCTTTTTATTCTTAGAGTTTCCATCTTTCTGATTATAATATCCATCTGTTCTTGCCTGCTGTCTACTTTTTCCATGGGAACCCTTAACACATTAACCATAGATATTTTAAATGTGCAGTCTGATAATTCAAACATCTGTGCCATATCTGAGTCTGGTTCTGATTATTGCTTTGTCTTGTCATACTGTGTATTTTTTTTCTTGCCTTTCTCAGGCCTTGTGGCTTTTTTGTTGAAAGCCAGACATGTATGATCAGATAATAGGATCTGAAATAAATACACATTTTTCTGAATACGGCTAAGAGTTTGGTTATGCTTAATGTTTGCAGTAGTTGTAGGTGCCAGAGACTTCAAATTCTTACAGTATCCTTGTTTTTACCTCTCCTGTTGTCTTTCAGGTTTCCTACCTACTCCTTCTCAAAGGGAGCCTATAATTTGGAGCTTTTTAGCTATATTGCACTGTTATTATAGGGAAGCTGTGTTTCTCTAGGGGTAATACTTGGGGAAGAGGAAAGATTCCATAACCTTATGATTAAATATCAGGCTTTTAGAAGGCCTGTATACTGGACTGTGACCTTCACAAGTGTTTCTTACCTTTTTTTCTCCTCAGTTGATGCAGGAAGTCTAGAGGGGGCTAGAGTATGAAGAATGCCCCCTCTCCAGGGAGATAATTCTCTGATAAGGCCCTTTCTACTGAAGAGTAGGTCTTTATTATGAAGAATGACCTGGGTATATTTCATAGTGATTAGTCTTCTCTTACCCTTACCATAGCCAGCAGGGAATCTTTCTTAGTTCTTCAACCTAAGAGGTGAATGGGGTTCCTAGAGGTAAAACCCAAGAGAGTGTGGGGACCTCATCAGACTGTAGTTCCTATGAGTTTCTCACATTCATGCTAGTCTACACTCAGCCTCCAGCAACTCATCAAAATTATCGTTTCATGTTTCTGCCAATTTATGGCCCCAGAGTCTTCTGTTCCATGTAAGCAGGATTTTGACTGTGATTCTCTCGATTCACATGTTCCCCCAGATTTGGAGGTGATGATTTGCCCTGCAATTTCAGTTCTCTGATGGGGTCAAGAAAAGTCATTGGTTTTCCATTTCTTCAGCTCTTTTTCTTATTGTAAGGGCAACAGAGATGACTTCCAAACTACACTTTAAAATTAGAAGTCAAGAAGATTCATAACAGAGACTTACTGAATCCTATTAAAGATTACATTGACAACAAAAGATTCAGTGTAATTAAAAATGAGAGACAGGGCAGACTCCAGAGAAAGTGAACCTTTTGGCGCTGCCTCTCACATTTCAAAAATCCTAGCTAAACCAGAATCATTTTTTTTAATGCAGAGAAGTTGAGATGCAGGAGAAGATTGCTTCAAGATCCAAATGCCAAAATTCACACTGTCAACATTTATTGCTTTACTTTAACTTTCTGCTCACCTTCCTTCCCTTGTTCCTCTTGCTTCTTTCTTATGGCCAGAATGGACTGGCATTTCTAGATGTGACTTGATTGTATTATGTTTCCTATCTTAGTTGAACAGCATCAATATCTTCAATTCTTAGGCTTCAAATTAGAGAACCATCTTCATCTCTTGTTTATAACCTCACTCAAAATTTTCCGCCAAGTTCCTTTGTTATAATTTGACTCCATTTTTGATGTTTGACCACTGTGTTTCCAAATCCCATTTCTCCTCTTGTCCCACAGCTGGGAAAGCCAATAAGGAAGCCCTCACTCTTCCTCCCTTGCCACTGGCAGGAAGTTGTTTAAACCATGCACATGGAAACTCTTATAGGCTGCCTTTAATGGCAATAAAAACAAAGCCCTTCATTTTGCTCAAGCTTTTGTGCCTGTCCTGCTGTCACTGGTAGTACCATTATGTGAGCTTTTCATACCCTCTTGATATATGCATGCTGTCATCAGTCTAGGCATATGAACCAATTTTGTTGTGAGGGGAGTGAGCAACCACCAAATACCTTTCCTTTTTATCTTTTCAAATCTTTCTCCCATCTGATATCTCCTCTTGGGTCCTTGAAGGCAAAACTCTTTAATGCTCCGATTCCTCTGTTCCCATTGTCCCTTTAACACAATTCAATGAGACTTTCATCCCACCTCCCCACAGAATCTCTTCTTGCCAATGTCAGCAAAATTCTTCAGATTCTTTGGGATTCCAAGGTCAATTTTTGGAATTCCTGTTTGAATAATCAGCAGCATTTGATTCAGTTAATTACTCTCCCCACTTTGAAATTTTTTTTCCTGCTGGCTTCTAAGACAGCCTAATTTATTAGTGTCCCCTACCTCACTGGTGCTTCTTCTCAGTCTCTTTTAATTGTTCCTCTGCATCTTCCTAACTTCTTAATGTTGGAATGCCCTATGTTTTAGTCCTTAGATATCTCCTCTTTTCTGTCAACATCAATCCCTTGGTGATATCGTCTATGAACTGAGAACAGCCAAATTTCTGTCTCAAGAGTGACCTCTCTCCTAAACTCCAGTTGTAGGATTCAAATTCCTACTCACCATCCCTACTTAGAGGCCCTAATATCCTTTTCAAATTTAACTGTTCAAAACTGAACTCCTGATATTCTTCTCCCCCATTTTCTCTACCTGCAGCCTGTCCTTCTCACTTAATAGCCACTTCATCCTCTTTATTTCTCATATGTCACACCAAATTATTGGAAGATTCTGTTGTCTCTATTTTCAGAATGTTTCCAGACACTAATACTTCTCAATACATCCACTGCTACCACACTGAACAAAAGCATTATGATACGACAACTGGATTATTACAATACTTTCCTGACTGCTCTCTCTCTTTCTACCCCCGACACCCATAGTCTATCAACATAGTAGTCAGTGTGATTCTATTACAACATAAAGCATGTTGTGTCTCCACTGCTCAAAACTTTCCATTGGTTTTCTATTGCAATTAGAGCAAAAGCCAAAGTTCTTAAAAGAACCTACAAAGTTCTCAAAAGAACCTACAAAGTTCTCAATAATCTGGCATTCCATGGTCAATGTGACCAAATTCTCTACTATTCCTCCCATTTCTCCCCCCAATCCAGCTGCACTGACCTCCTTGCCTTTCCTGGGACATGCAAGACACACTTCCAGGCTTCAGTATTTCCACTGGCATTATCCTCTGCCAGGAATAACATTCTGTCAGACAACTCCATGTCTTGAATCCTCATTTCCTTTTTTTTAATTTTATTATTATTATACTTTAAATTTTAGGGTACATGTGCACAATGTGCAGGTTAGTTACATATGTATACATGTGCCATGCTGGTGTGCTGCACCCATCAACTCGTCATTTAGCACTAGGTATATCTCCTAAAGCTATCTCTCCCCCTTCCCCCCACCCCACAACAGTCCCCAGAGTGTGATGTTCCCCTTCCTGTGTCCATGTGTTCTCATTGTTCACTTCCCACCTATGAGTGAGAATATGAGGTGTTTGGTTTTTTGTTCTTGCAATAGTTTACTGAGAATGATGATTTCCAATTTCATCCATGTCCCTACAAAGGACATGAACTCATCATTTTTTATGGCTGCATAGTATTCCATGGTGTATATGTGCCACATTTTCTTAATCCAGTCTATCATTGTTGGACATTTGGGTTGGTTCCAAGTCTTTGCTATTGTGAACAGTGCCGCAATAAACATACATGTGCATGTGTCTTTATAGCAGCATGATTTATAGTCCTTTGGGTATATACCCAGTAATGGGATGGCTGGGTCAAATGGTATTTCTAGTTCTAGATCCTTGAGGAATCACCACATTGACTTCCACAAGGGTTGAACTAGTTTACAGTCCCACCAACAGTGTAAAAGTGTTCCTATTTCTCCACATCCTCTCCAGCACCTGTTGTTTCCTGACTTTTTAATGATTGCCATTCTAACTGGTGTGAGATGGTATCTCATTGTGGTTTTGATTTGCATTTCTCTGATAGCCAGTGATGGTGAGCATTTTTTCATGTGTTTTTTGGCTGCATAAATGTCTTCTTTTGAGAAGTGTCTGTTCATGTCCTTCGCCCACTTTTTGATGGGGTTGGTTTTTTTTTTCTTGTAAATTTGTTTGAGTTCATTGTAGATTCTGGAAATTAGCCCTTTGTCAGATGAGTAGGTTGTGAAAATTTTCTCCCATTTTGTAGGTTGCCTGTTCACTCTAATGGTAGTTTTTTTTGCTGTGCAGCTCTTTAGTTTTATTAGATCCCATTTGTCAATTTTGGCTTTTGTTGCCATTGCTTTTGGTGTTTTAGATATGAAGCCCTTGCCCATGCCTATGTCCTGAATGGTAGACAAACCTGAGAAAAACAAGCAATGGGGAAAGGATTCCCTATTTAATAAATGGTGCTGGGAAAACTGGCTAGCCATATGTAGAAAGCTGAAACCGGATCCCTTCCTTACACTTTATACAAAAATTAATTCAAGATGGATTAAAGACTTAAACGTTAGACCTAAAACCATAAAAACCCTAGAAGAAAAGCTAGGAATTCTCGTTTCCTTTAAAGTGTCTAAACCATTGCTTTCTCAGTAAAGTTCTCACAAATCACCTTATTTAACCTCTTCTTCTACTAGGTACTTCCTGTTCTCTGTTTGTTTGTTTTTTTCTACAAAGTACTTGAGACTCTCTAACATACATATATTAATATTTAATTAAAGTGTTTGCTTTTTGTCTCATACTAATAGAATACATCATTTCCAAGAATAAAAATGTTTTATTTTTCTGTTTTGTTTTCTGCCATATCCACAATACCTAGAATAATACCTGATTTGTAGCAAGCACTCAGTAAATTTTTGTTCCATCTCTGAATCTTCTTCTTTCTTCCAATTCTCATTGCCAGTATTTTTTGACTTAAGCCTTCATCACCTCTTTCTCAGCTTCTTGTAACTATCTTCTAACTTGTTTCCCTGTGTTAAGTTTCAAACTCCTAAAACTCATCATTTTCTAAAGTGCTCATACTTCTGTGCTCAAAAATCTTCACTGAGGCCAGGCACGGTGGCTTACGCCTGTAGTGCCAGCACTTTGAGAGGCTGAGGCAGGCAGATCACTAAAGGCCAGTAGTTCAAGACCAGCCTGGCCAACATTGGCAGAACCCCGTCTCTACCAAAAATACAAAAATTAGCTGTGTGTGGTGGCATACACTTGTAATCCCAGCTACTCAGGAGGCTGAGGCAGGAGAATTGCTTGAACCCAGGAGGTAGAGGTTGCAGTGAGGCAAGATTGTGTCACTGCGCTCCAGCCTGAGTGACAGAGGGAGACTCCACATCAAGAAAAAAAAAATTCATTGTCTCCCACTATCAAATATCGAAGATAGTTTTTTCTAAATATTGGAGTGTTACAACATCACACTTGATTCTTCACCCTACAGTTTCCAAGGTCCTATCCAAAACTTTGTTAATACAAATCTATAAAACGAGGCCATTGTACCTAAAATGTTTTAAAATAAAATAAAACATGATTAAAGGCACTACTCATTTCAAGGATCACAAACCCAGAAGTCTTACGAAAGCCTCCCAGTTAATTCAGAAATCTGGCCTTAACTTACCTTTCCAGTCTTCACTCTGTCTCTTTCATTTTATCCACTCAATGCATAAGACAGTATAGACAGCTAACTAATGTGTGGCCTTAGATTATAGAAATAAATTGTTACATATGGGAAAGTATGTGACCTGGTTAAGAGAAACTACAAGAAAGAGTTTGTTATTCTGGGGATGACAAGTCATCTACGATTTTTAAAATTTAATCTGTTCAACTAAATGGCTAACTCTAAATGAATAGCTAGGTGAAAAATATTCCATTTGGTGAAAAAGCATGTTCTCATTACAAATTTTGGTTATGGTCAATATCGAAGATTTAAACCAACTTAATTTAAAACTATCTTAAAAATTTTCTTTAATGAGAGACTTTTCTTATTTGGTATAATACATTACTCTTGATCATCAATCACTATATAATTGAATTGTAAATTGTGAAAAGTTCAAGTGACAAAGTATATTATCAGTTTTCATCCATTTCTTCCATTGTTGAAAATTGGTTGTTAACATAAATGTAAAGCTTAATTTCAAGATGGGAAAATCTACATATTTCTAAATTTGAAACATTCTATAATAAATAGAAAAACATTTAATAAGGGATCCATAACCAAATAATACTAGATGACATTAGTAGTTGTAAACATAAAGGTTTAAATTTTTCATTTTATAGATAGAATTATTACAGTTATAACATATTATTGTTATGAAGTATAAAGGTAAGCTATTCATCATAAATCTCAAGGCACTTCTAATGGACTATATTTGATTTCTCCTAGAAAATCCTGTTTACTTCCCTCTATATCAAATACTCTTTTACTACAAGAAATGTTTTGCTTCCTCAATGGGCCTGTGCTCTGTTCCTATTGTGTGTGATTTCATTATTTTATATATTTAAATTTTAATCCCATTCCTAAAAGGCTATTTATTTCCCCTTTAGTATTCTCTCTGTAACATGAGTACTCCCTCAGCACATGAATCACTGGTTTTACTTATAATATGGTGACCCAACCAGTCCGGCTTCCTCTAAGAATGCTTTAAAAAAATTATTTGCCTATGATATACACCTAGCCTTCATATTTTAACTCTACTAAGTCAGAATCCCTGGAAAAGACTATTCCATATATCATGTGCCTCTATGATATCTGACCAAAGATGATTAAGAAACCCACAAACCATTGGCCTGAGACAATTCTACCCACAGGCTAAGCCACCCATTAAATTTCTTTCCTAGGAATTTGGAATTTAAGTACAGATACTGACAGACTGAGATATAGTTTAGCAAAACGGGAAGAAAAGCAGACAAAGCAGGAACATGTAAGTGAAAATGAAGTCAGAGAAATTAGAGAGAAGCCCTGAAGAACCAGTTGTTGATCACCGGAAGCTACTCCAGTTCTTGATTTTCTAAGGCCAAGTATTTCAGTTTTTGTGGATTTCTATGGGATTTTTGTATCTTTTCTCTGTGTTTGGTTAAGCTTGATTGGATTTCTGTTCCTGATCAACCAAAGAAAGGATGTCAAAGTCTAAAAATCATGTATTCAATTATTCTGTTGTGTTTGTATGTACAATTTGTGTTAATTTTCCTGATTTATGTTTTTGCATATTTTGTAATTTTATTTTTCAAAAATATAATTCATTATATTTAATTAAGCTGAATAGAAATATTAAACAACACAATGAATGTAATCAGTAATTTTGCTGTTTTTCATTTTTGTTTATTTTTTATTTTGGTTTTATTTTTAGGTATTTTGATTGCTTTTCCTTAAAAGAACATCTTATGGTATTATTTGGTGCATTAAATGTTAATTTCTTTTTAAAGAAAGTCAGAATTTCTCCCTGACTTGGAAGTAAAGGGTTTGGTTCATATGCCAAATTCTCTATGGTTTATGTATCTCTTAATTAATCGATGGCTGGAAGTAGCATAATTGCAAAGCCTACATCACAATTAACAAGCACCAAGTGATAGCCATGATCATTGAAAACACAGGACAGTTGACCCTTGAACAAAATAGGTTTGAACTGCACAGGTCCACTTACACCCAGATTTTTTTCAACCAAACAAAGATTGTAAATATAATACACATGTATGTAAAACCTGTGTATAACAGAGGGTCATCTTTTCATACATGTGGGTTCCGTAGGGCCAACTGTGAACTTGAGTATGCACGAATTTTGGTATTCGCAGGAGTTCTAGAACTGATTCCTATCGGATACTGAGGGATGACTGTACCTAGAAAAAGAATAAATCTTACTCAATAATCAAACCCTGAAGTGAAACTTTTCTTGACATCTTGAATGCTTGAGCAGCCCCTCTTGAAGCAAGAATATTGCAAAGTAGTCTGATTTGTTTTAAAATTATTAACAACTTGACTGGAAATACAATCTCACACCCAGCAAATTCATATAAAGAAGCAGAAGGTAAAATATAGGGTAATCAAAGCAAATGTCTACATGGTGCTAAATATCTGGATATTTAAAGTTAAGCAAAAAAGCATCTAATTAGGCCGGGCGCAGGGGCTTATGCCTGTAATTCCAGCATTTTGGGAGGCTGAGGCAGGCAGATCACTTGAGGCCAGGAGTTTGAGACCAGCCTGGCAACACAGCAAAACCCCGTCTCTACTAAAAAAAATACAAAAATTAGCCGGGTGTGGTGGTGCGTGCCTCTAATCCCAGCTACTCTGGAGGCTGAGGCAGAAAAGTTGATTGAACCTGGGAGATGGAAGTTGCAATGAGCCGAAATCGTGCCACTGCAATGCAGCCTGGGCGACAGAGTGAGACTCTGTCTCAGAAAAAAAAAAATCTAATTAAATAATCAACAATGGCATTTTCTATTCAGAGTGTTATATAAAATAAATTTCCTCGTGCACAAATTTTAGAAAATAATTACTAAAAATATCTAGACAGCTCTGCTGTTTTGCTCATTTACTCATATGTATATTGTTTCAACTATCACTCAAAGCAAGTTGTTCTCAACATGTAGTCCCTGGACCAGCTGAATTATTATCACCCAGGTACTAGGTAGGAATTAAAATTCTTGGTCTCTACCCCAAACTTACTAAATCTATACCAAATGTAGAAACTATGGGTGGAGTTCAGAAATTTTTTTTTTTTTAATTTTTTTTTGAGACGGGGGTCTCACTCTGTCGCCCAGGCTGGAGTACAGTGGTGCGATCTCGGCTCACTGCAAGCTCCGCCTCCCGGGTTCACGCCGTTCTCCCGCCTCAGCCTCCCGAGTAGCTGGGACGACAGGCACCCGCCACCACACCCGGCTAGTTTTTTGTAGTTTTAGTAGAGATGGGGTTTCACTGTGTTACCCAGGATGGTCTCCATCTCCTGACGTCGTGATCAGCCTCCCAAAGTGCTGGGATTACAGGCGTGAGCCACAGCTCCCGGCCGAGTTCAGGAATTTTTAACAAACCTTCCAGAGATTATAATGCAGCTAACCTTTGAGGAATATTGCTCTAAGAGAAAGATTGCTAAGTAACTCACATTGTGCCAAGAGGTAGAAAATCCAGTAACTTACAATGTAACACACAGCCGTACCAAACGATGGCATCACCATCCCATCACCCCAAAAGTTATTTATTTGAAGTCCATGTGATGTGAACATCTTTCTAGATTGGGTGCTTCTTCAATGCATAATTCAAAAGGTTGCTTTACACACCATATCTATGTGATTGACTTCCTCTGTAGATGTGGATAGTAGAGTCAGGATGAAAAAACACTGTGCATCTTCTGCTAGGAGCACTTTGTGAGCTCCATTTTTCTCCAATATGCATATGCATGAGGCAGGGCACAGCACTAAAAACAGCAACAACACTGTGATAAACAGAAAATGTGTGTTATCAGTTTATTCTTATTTCAAAATCTTTAATTTTGAATACGCACATATTAATTTGTGTTCAGATCTTCTCTTAAGGATGCATGCTGTGTGTGTGGTCCTAATATATGGATTTACTGAAAGTTCTTTTCTTTCTTTTATAAACACTTGATAAGATCGGTAAAAAAATTTTCTAGTGATTCTTTATTCTTTTCCAGGGGGTATTTTTAAAAAATAATCTTAACTTGAGGGAGTGGTTATTTGAGTACATTACAAACATCTAGTATACAAACCAGCCTTGAAATTTCTACTTTCTCTCAATAACAGTTTGGTAGGGACGGGATTTGGCTGCAGTATCCAGCACTCCATATGTTTGATTTCGAATATTTTCCATGTTGTCACTATTTTTTCACAGATGCACAGATGAAAGGCAAAGTAGATTAAGCTGCCATAAAATACTAAACTGTATTTTACAACAACTGCATGATGACTACCAATGAATGCCTACTGAAAACTCTCATGGGCAGGTTTGTTTTTTTGTTTGTTTGCTTGTTTTTTTGCCTTTATATCTAGGTGGCAAAGAAAGAAAGGGCTGGAAGCATCTCAAAGAAGTCATTCAGTGTATTATCCTGTCTCTAATGAAGCCTAGATTTTGATCCACTGAAAAAGAATGTAAATTTATCCTTTTGCTTTGAAGTGCACAAAAAGTAAAACTTAAAAACATTCCAGTTTAAAAGTCTTTAATTTGATTTAACACCTATTGATTACCTATGCCAAATACATACATACAAAAAAAAAATGTCATGGTCCCTGCCCTTAAAATTTTCATAGTGGCCCCAAAGCATACTTAGTTAAAAACAACAAATGTCAAATGCTTTACTCATTAAAGAGTACTTCACAACATTCCTGTGAGACAGTTATTGTATTATCTTCATTTACAGAAGAGGAAGTCAATTTTTCCAAAGACACATAACTAAGTGTGCAGAGTTAAGATTAACATCAAAGTAATTCTAAAGCCCATTCTCATTCCACGACACCATGTTTCCATTTAACTGATGCCATGTCTGTTCCTGATAGTCACAGAGGGTCTTTGAGCAGTGATTTGGGGCTGCACACTAAAATGAGACAGAAACAACTATAAGGTGTGTCTTCCTCTCCAAAGATGACTTCTGGAGGAAAACAGTCTAACACATTTGCAGAAAATGTATGCAGTTTTATAATCTAGTCCAGTAAAAGCATAATCTAACCCATCTAAAGCATGATCTAATCCAATCTACCTCCTGAACTCAATGCAGACATTGCTAATCAACCCCAGAACATCTGAATGTAGCCCTAGGTACTTTCTTCACAAAGAGCTGACAGTGGCCATTACCAAATCTTTAGAGTTAACGTATCAAATGAAAACTGCTTGTTATGTTTCCTCTACTGTAAACCTTATTTCCCCAGGAGTAGAGTAATACTGAGTATACTATAAATCCTTAATGAAACATTTGGTACTATAAAAATATCAAGTTACATGGCATCTAGAATTTATTCTCAATTAACCAGCTTTATTTTGTTGTAGAAGAAAATGATAATAATTTCATAAAATGTATTATTCATATAAATTTCTAATTATGAGTTTTTTTATGATTTTAGTAACTCTCTTCTTTTTTGTACTAGTGTAATAAATTTTAACAGGGGATTAAACCAGAAGTTAGGCCACATCAGATTGAGTCACAAGTGGTAGGTTTTGAAGTAGAGGTGTTGTGTATACCTTACTCAATTTAGAAGCTTTAGTCTAAAACTGCTTATTTGGGCCAGGCACGGTGGCTCATGCCTGTAATCCCAACAATTTGGGAGGCCGAAGTGGGTGGATCACTTGAGGTCTGGAGTTCAAGACCAGGCTGGCCAACATGGTGAAACCCCGTCTCTACTAAAAAATATAAAAATTAGCTGGGCATGGTGACAGATGCCTGCAATCCCAGCTACTCACGAGGCTGAGGCAAGGACAATTGCTTGAACCTAGGAGGCAGAAGTTTCAGTGAGCCAAGATCATGCCATTGCACTCCAGCCTGGGGGACACAGCGAGACTCCATTTGGGGAAAAAAATAAATAAATAAAATAAAACTGTTTATTTGGAGGTAAAGGCCCATGAAAAAGGGTGTGAATTCATTAAAAAGTAATCAAATGCAAGAAATGCCATATTTTAAATGAAATTATCCTAGCTTGCAGTGTTCAGCCACTAAGATGGCAGAATGTCTAAGCATTTGGGGAGCTCCATCATTTCTCCTTAAGATTTTATAAGAATATTGAGGCCTAGTTTGTTTCAGGAACATGGGAGACAGCATAGAGTATGTAGCTGCCTAATGTTGATTCATAAATCCTGGATGAGCCGTGTTCTTTCTGGTGAACCACAGAGATGCCCCTAAAGCTTTAACCCAGTGTCATTCATAAAGAAACCTTCATCACTGCTCTCACAGCCACAGTGTCCATGGACCAACTTCCATAGGTATTTTGTAGCCTTCCCCCATCGAACTCTTGTCACACTGCAGGAGATGGAGAACAGATTTCTACCATCTCTCAATTCTCACAGTATGAGAATCTCACCGTTTCCCAGATCAGGCTACCTCCAACCTGCTCTCTCTGCCTCTAACTCTCAAGAGCAGTGCTATCCAATCCAGTGGCCATTAGCTCCATATAGCTATTGAGCACCATGAAAATGTAGCCAGTCTGAATTAGGTATTCTGTAGGTATAAAAATCATACTGTGTGTCAAACATTTCATATGAAAGGAAGAACTTAAAGTACATGCATTAATAATTTTTACACTGACTACGTATTGAAGCAATATTTTAGAAATATTAAGTTAACTAAAATCTATTATTAAGATTATTTTCACTCTTTTTACTTTAAAAAATACAGCTATAAAATAATTAAAACTATAAGTGTGGCTCACATTGTATTTTATTGGACAGTGCTTCTCGCAGACAATTTCAGATAAACTTTTTGATGAGCCTGTCTTCATAAATAATGTCTGGATTGTTACCTATTTTAAGGTGTTCCCCCCAAACAAAGAGATTCAATTATTATATATTCGCTTGTTCTCAAGAGAACTTAGAGAGATAAAACTTATGGCTGTCTTGGAAAAGGCAAAGAGACAGACATTTCTCTTTGTTTTTCTTCCAAAACATCTAGTGAGAAAAATACACAGTTAATTTCTTAGTTAGAAATATCTCAGAACTATCATCACCACTGTGAGATTAAAACATGGACACAAGGTAAGAAAAGCTAACTTCCCTTATGTTACAATAAATTATGTGGCATACTGCTTCTGGTTACTTTGGGTTTCTGTTTCCATGTCTCAAGCATAGAGCCGGCCACTTAATCTCCTTCCATCTACACCCCATCTACCATGGAAATCATCACCTTATTTTCCATGTCTTTACAAAGAAAAATGATCAGACTGTGGCAGAGAAAATCAGGTTCCACCAAAAGTTTTAACCTTCTATCCTTGTAGAAAATTTAATTTTCTATCCTGACGCAGTTGGCCATGCCACATGTAGATATATTGTGTAGACAGATTATTGCAAAGCAGAATTATCAGACCATCAAATTATTTTCCTCATTCAGTAAATGTTTCCTGCAGTTTCACTTACATTTTTATTCTCCTTCTCATAGAACATGGCTCTGCTGTATATCTGACTCTCTTAGTATCATTTCAATCAAGTGATTTACACATCTCTGGCTCTACCTGTAGATTTCAGTGCCCTCTTGGGTTTCATAAAAAGGCATGGCTTTTGTGACTTGGGGTAAAAAACAGTGTTCTGATCCAGTGCCCAAGTTAAGTAATATAGAAAATTACTCTTTCTTGAGGGTGGCTGCTTTTCTTCAGAACTAAATTTGATGACAATTTTAATTGCTACTAATATAAAGTGAACACTTGTTTTAGAAAAAACAATAGAAATGGCTTTTCATTGAAATTTAAAATGCTTGGAAAGTCTTACATTAATTGATGTCTATAGTCTTCTAACTCGGGCCTGAAACTGTGCCAAAATCAAGTATCCTATCTGCATTTCATAAGATGTGGGTAAAGGTCTTGATTTTGCTATCTTTTTAATGCTTGATTTTCCAGAAAACACATTAAATTTCTAAACTGATATATTGAAAACCATACTAAAATTGACATGATTCTGCTACAATTAAGCAAAAAAATCCAAAAAAATTCCTTCTCAGGAACATTACAAAAGATACATGAGTTTCCATTAAACAACTTTTTCTGGCAAGCATTTACACTGGATAGTCCCATTAGCTTGTTTATGTTTTATTTATCAACTCTAAAGTAGATATTATTCTAATGATGTTAGAGTTTTTTTAGATATTGACATTTATGAAAATATTAAGGTAGGTGGTTATTAATATTTCATATTGAGAGAAGTGGTAGAGGAGTGATCTTCAATTCCAGTATGTGGTAATAGAATTTTAAAGGCACTGTTTCACTATTGAGCTGTATTAGAGAATGGGGTTCTGAAAATAAATTAAGAACCACGTTGGTGACTTGGTGGTTGGTGAAAAATCTTAATGAAAAATAGTTTAAATCTGTCTTCTATTGCCTTCACATACCATAATTGAGTTTTTAATTTCAGAAAGATGAGAAAATACACTACGTTTTGTCCAAAAAAAAACTAACCGGTGTTGTAATTCACTGGGTTGGTTTAATTGTCCAGTTTTATATGAAATAAATACAATAGAGTTTTAAATTAAGGCTTCTAAATATGGTATGCCAATAATCACCAACTCAATCTATTTCTTCTGCTCCAGTCCTCTGCTGAAATTATTTGCAATAAGACCACCAAGTCACCAATGCCCTCCTTATGTTGAATGCCAAATTTCATTGCTTCATTGATTCAATGCCATTGCCATATATGATCTCATGTAATATTTAGTAATTTAAACTCTCACCTTGCATTGTCCTTTGTGTAAATGTTTTTTCTTGGTTTTGCTTGTACTCTGAGGCTCTTCACTCAGATTTCCTTATGTGGTTCCTGTCTTAATGTTTAGATAAAGGGATTTTATTGAAGAGATTATTTGCCGAGGTGTTGGAAGGGTTAAGATAACAGACTAGGGAAATAGCATGCAGCAACTCACAAAAGAAAGAAGCCATTACCACTCCTAGGCTTGAAGGGGAGAGGGTGCTCCTGAAACACATTGAGAACTGGATCCAGGAAAGAGGGCCGAACTGGTGCATGTTTTATTTGAAGAAGGATTCAGCAACTTATAGAGAAAGAGTGATATGGTAGGGGGGCAAGGAAGTGCTGGGTAGAGAAAGGCAGGGTCCTTGGCAAGCGTTCTGCCCTCGGGCCTGTGCCAATGGACCTAGGTAAGGAGACGCATTCCAGTTTTCATGTCTAAATGTTGCATTTTCCAAGACCATCCTGACCCACAACGCCACCATCCTGTGACTATAAAAACCCTGAGACCCTAGCGAGCACACACAAGCAGCTGGATGTCGAGAGGAACACACCGGCAGAAGAACACACGAACAAAAACCAGCAGATGCCAGTAGGCCATCTATAGCAGGACTACGCGAAGTTCAGTTGAGGGCGGTCAGAGAGGAGTCCCACTGCTGAGCGGCCTGACTTCAGGGGACGACCATCCCCCTTCTGGCTCGCATCCATCTGCTGAAAGCTATCTGCATCATTCAATAAAACCTGGCACTCATTCTCCAAGCCCACGTGTGATCCGATTTTTTAAGTACACTAGGGCAACAACCCCAGGATACAGAAAGCCGTCTGTCCTTACAGTAAGGGAGAGGGTCTAATTGAGCTGATTAACACAAGCCACTTACAGATGGCAACACTAAAAGAGCACACTGTAACGCATGCCCCCTGGGGCTTCAAGAGCTGTAAACATTCACCCCTGGACACTGCCTTGGGGTTGGAGCCCATGACCAAGACCTGCCCGTCTGCATGCTTCCCCTAGGGATGTGAGCAACAGGGCACAAAAGAAACCAGTCACACCCCTAGTCACAAGTCCTGCGAGGGGAATAAGGGAACTTTTCCTGTTTCAACAGTACCATAGTAGGAGCGATCATGGAGAAGGAAATTTCCCAATCTCTCTCTGACTTCTTTGTGATGATCTCAATGCCTCTTTTTTGTAAAACCTAAAAGGAAGCCAGCCAGAAAAGAACTTGGATAAATACAGTCTCTACAGGTCAGCTCCCTGGGGACTAGAGCTGATCAAAGATGTCAGAGAAGGTGTCTGAGGTGGGAGTGGAGGCAAACAGAAAATCAAGAATGTGTAGTGAAAAAAAGGCATCTATAGTATCTTTTTATTTTCAAAAGCCAGAAAACACACACCCCCCCTCCACACACACAAAGTAGACTATTAGTTATCCTTAGAAATAAAATAATACTAAATTACAAACTATGAAGAAAAACTACTAACACTTTGTATTGCCAAACTTTCCTAATCTAATAGGTAAAGAATGAAATTTCATTTTAAGAATCATTTTGTAGTACGGTTGGCCAATTGTATTTAATTTCTTCTATGTAAAGTGCTTACTGGTTTATTTTGTCCACTTTTTTAAAGAACTGTTGACTTTCTTATGTATAAAAACATCTTATAACTGAACAAATGAACCATATGTCAATTATGTTGCAAAAACTCCATCCCATCACTGACTAGAGTGATCAACCTTCAGTAGTTTTGTATATTTCAGAATTTTTCTATCCATATGCAGCTATATATGTGTATACCTTTTCTATATAAGGGATGTATACGCTTTATCATACATCTTAACTTACAAGCTATTCAGTATTTGCTTAATAAGCTTTTAAATTTTTTCATTTATAGTATATTTGCAGAGGTTATTTTTTAATCATAATATATATTAACACATTCATTTTAAAGACTGAAAACACTTCAATGTATGTAATTTTTTTTTCCAGAAAGGGTCTCACTCTGTCACCCAGGGGGTGTGCAGTGGTGTTATCATAGATCACTACAGACTCAAACTTTAGGCCCCAAGCACTCCTCCTTCCGTGGCCTCCCAAAGTGCTGGGATTAGAGGTGTAAGCTACCACGCATGACCTGTATGTAATATTTCACTGAAAAATGTTTCATACTTCTGATTGGTCATTTCTGGTACTTGATACTACAAGTAATGCTACATATTGTATATATATCTTTTTAAATATATACCAGAATATCTGTAGGAAATCATTGGGTTGAAGATTATGAGCAATTTCAGTCTCGACAGTTACTATCAAGTGGGTAATCAAAAGAAAAAGTGTCAATTTAATTCCATTAATGGTGAGCGAGAACTTGTGTTAATCAAACATTTTAACTTTTGCCAACATGAGAGACAAAAAATGGAATGTCATTGTCATATTAATTTGAGTGTCTTTGATTCTGAGTGAAGCTGGTTATATTTTGAATTCTACAGGGCATTTGCATTTCTTCTATAAATTGTCTATACATAATATTTGCTGGTTATATATATATTTGTGTACAGATATATGTATTTATATAAAATCTATTGATTTTATATAGCTACTTAAATTTCATAATTTTTGTTCACTTAATCTTTCTTGGGGTGAGAAAAGTAGACTTATCCAAGGAATACAATACAAACCATAAACGAAGCAAATGCATATATGGAGATTTAGAGATGTGACATTTTACACCAATAAGAGAAAAGATGGATTGTTTTATTAAAGTGGTTTGGAATAACTGCTAGCAATCTGGAATAAATAAATCTGTATCTCAACATCACCCTTTTACGACAATAATTTTTAGACAGATCAAAGTGGAAAATGTAAAAATTAATGTCATAAGGAATAAATAAATGAGTGCATTTATTTATTATTTTAGTGTAGGAAATAACTTTTCTCATGGGACACACACCCCAGGAACTATAGAGAAAACTATTGTTAAAATTGCCTATACCAAAATTATTAAATGTAAATACAGGAGAAAATCTTATAAAGAAGTACAAATGGCAAATAATAAACTAAGAATATGTTTTTTGAAGATATAAAGGCATTAAAGATAACACATTAACAACACAACAACCCACTAAAAATGGATAGATTATATAAACAAGAAATATTACAAATTTACAAACATCATAATCAACAACATGCAATTTAAAATAAAAAATTAATATCACCTTTACCATAAACATTACCAAAACCAAAAGTATTTAGTAATATTAATCTGACATTTTTATACACTGGTGAGGGAAAAAAATTGGCTCAACCTCTTTAGAGAACAATTTGACAAAAATAAAATTTCAAAGGCACAAATTCTTTGATTTAGAAATTTTACTTCTAGGAATATATTCTTATATGTACATATATACAAAATATAAGTACTGGCATTTATTAACAGTGCTTTTGTCCATCAGTTTATTGTTAAAATCAAGAAAGTACAGCACTGAGGAATTTGTAGGGAATGCTCCTGTTTGTGTTGACAATTGGGACCCAGGACCTAGACTGGGATAAAAACTCTTTTTATTGTGCATATGTTCAATTGTTACCATTTGAATTTGTTCTTTTATTACTATTGATGCAACTAATAAAAGTATTACTATCTAATATCCTGGCACTTAACATCATAGTAACATTTCACAACTCCAGATGAACTAGATACCTAGTAATACTGAACTCTTAACCTACACTACACTGTATTTCAGAGATTGACATGCAAAAACAATGACCAAGGCAGACAGAAGCTTTTAGCAAGGGGTGTCTTTGACCATAACTCTCAAACCTTATGACCCTTATAAACTGGGATTTTTGGAGCGTGATCTGTTACCTTCTCTATTTCACTTAAACTCTCAGACACACACCAATTCAATCTAAGGCAGGTTTTCAATATTATTACACTACAACCTCATGGCAGGAAGAGGCAGAGATATGCAAAGAAAGACAAAGAAAGTGGGCCCTAGGACTGTTGAGAAGGACAAGTTAATTGCAAGAGTGGAGGAGAAATGAGAGATAAATTCAAACGGTGCTAGCCATTTAACACAAATTAACTTCATTCATTGGCTGATCTAGCCTGTTCAGTGTAGGATCTAATAAACAGATTTCTCCTTTGGGAGAAATAAGGAGGAAAATATGAGGCTAAAGCCTTGAAATCTTCTTTTTCTCTAGAATCTACAAAGCTGACAATTCTCAAGTCTATACTGCAAACTCAGTCCTCTATTCAGTAGCCTAGAGCTGTATTCTAACTGAACTAACTCTCTCAGTTTGGCTATCCCACCATTATATCAAAATTAACTTGTCTAAGTTGAACCTATAATTTTCTTCTAAACCTGTTCTTCTTACAATGATTATCCCTGTCCCTTCTGAAAGCCTACCAGTGATCCAGGCACCATGTAAAATTGCCATAGTCTTCCTCCGAGTGGCCTTGTACTGAGGCAAGAGGGACCCTTGCACCGAGTCACACATTTTAGAGGAGCCTGAGCATCACACGCACACACACACACACACACAGATGCACACACACAATTATAAAGGAAGGTGTGGGCACCTCTGTCACTCTGGATCTTGCACTCAGCAGTGGCACAAGGTGAACTGTATAACCATTTTTGTTTTTCTCTTGACTAACTAGCACCCTTTAGAATCCATGAGAATGCTTCTCACATCTCTTGTCCGATAATCTTGAAACAAAAGGGAACATTTCTTAACGTTGAGAAGACGTGGGGATTGTGTCACTACTAACTTCACAGAGAGAACTTGCTGTGGAGAGGTATGAAGATTCAGGCTGTGGATGTGCTTAGTTAAATGAAAAGATAAATTAATGAACTTGTCAAATCCTTCTTCAGGGAGCATGACTATAATAAATGTTTGCAATAATGAAATATCATTTCCCATTAACACCAAGCATCCATTTTCTTGTTCTCTTCATATCCCAATTTGCAGTTCTAGAGGTCCTCAATAATTAGTATTGTATTTCCAAAACTGCTCGATGGAGACTGCAGAACACTTAGCAATAATATATTGTATATGTAATAGTACATATATATGTCCATATATAGAGGTGTAGAGGAAAGATATATGAAGCATGATACCAATTATTCACCTTAGCAACCAGATAGCAAGTGAATGCCAAAATTGTACTTAAAATGATTATTTTTATTATAGTTCGCATATTACATTTTAATTATAATATATAATTTAAATTATTTTGGAGGAAAAACTCTTCATAAAAATATAATAAACAACTTTTACTTATTATATTTACAATTTTGTTGAAAAGATACTAAATTTATATATTTTAAGTAAAATTACATTTTAGTTTTTAATTCCTTAAATGATTGCTATTATGAAACAAATGCTGACCAAAACACTCAGACATGCACAATAATTATTAAATAGAATTGTCTTTGATATTTTACCAACATCATATAATAATCACAGATTAACACTGTGGTTAATTTATTGTTATGGAGCTATATTTTTCAAGATAGGAGAATAGAGCATATTTTAGTTGAAAGGCTAATCATTCTATTTATAACGTTTAAAGAATGTCTTTGACTCAGATACTGGCACCTCGAAATGTGTGGGACCAGCCTGGTCTTCATATCCACATCCAATCCCTATCCTGTTACTAACCCAACTCCTACTACTACAGCTCCTAAGTGCTTCTTGAATCTTTCCCTTTATCTGCCATTTCTTCATTCATATTCTCACGGATTTAACCCAAATGATTACAATAGTCTCCCCTGAACTGGTCTTATTTTCTCCATTCTAACTCTCATCAAATCAATTTATCACAATTCAGAAAAGCAATTTTTTCTATGAAATAAACAAGTTGATATAATCATCTTGCTTTAAGTACATAAACAGCCCCCAATTATGAATAAAACCTGTACATGTTATCACAACACTCAAGAACGCTGCATGATTTTTATGCTTGGCCCCTTGTAATTTTCTCATATGCCTTATTCCTGGTCTTATATTCTAGGTCATTTTTAATAGACTATTTTTTAAAGCAGTTTTAGGTTCACAGCCAAATTTAATGGAAAGTACGCAGAATTCCTATATATTCCCTGCCTGCACACATAAACAGCCTCCCCAGATGTCAACATCCTGCAGCAGAGTGGTATATTTGTTTTAATCAAGGAACCTACATTGAAACATTATCTCCCAAAATACATGGTTTATATTAGGGTTCAACTCTGGTGGTGTGCATTCTGTATGTTTTGACACGTTCATAATGATGTATATATGTGTAATGTCAATATATTCACCATTATAGTATCATACAGCAGTGTTCCACAAACTTTTTGGCACCAGGGACGGATTTTGTAGAAGACAATTTTTCCACAGACCAGTTTGCAGTGGGGTGGCATGGGGATGATTCAAGCACATTACATTTATTGTACACTTTATTTCTATTATTATTACATTGTAATATATAATAAAATAATTATACAACTCACTATAATGTAGAATCCGCGGGAGGCCTGAGCTTGTTTTCATGCAACTGGACAGTCCCATCTGGGGGTGATGGGAGACAGTGACAGATCATCAGGCATTAGATTCTCAATAAGGAGCTCGAAACCTAGGTCCCTTGCATGCACAGTTCACAGTAGGGTTCATGTTCCTATGAGAATCTAATACCACCACTAATATGACAGGAGGCAGAGCTCAGGCAGTAATGTGAGTGATGGGGATCAGCTGTAAATACAGATGAATCTTCACTTGCTCACCTGTCACTCACCTCCTGCTGTGTGGCCCTGGCACAGTTCCAAAAAGCCAGGGACTACATGTACTATTCTGTGGCCCAGGGGTTGAGGACCTCTGTTATACAGAGTAGTTTCACTGCCCTAAAAATCTCTATGCTCCTCCTATTCATCCCATCCTTTTCTCTAACCCCTGGAAACCAATGATCTTTTTACTGTCTCTACAGTTTTGCCTTTTCCAGAATGTTATATAGTTGGAATCATATAGCAAGTAATCTTATAAGATTGGCTTAATTCATTTATAATATACATGTAAGATTCCTACGTGTCTCTTCTGTCTTGCTAGCTCATTTCTTTTTAATGCTGAATTACATTCCATTGTCTGGATAAACCATCTATTGAAGGGTATCTTGGTTGCTTCCAAGTTCTGACAATTATGAATATAGCTGCTATAAACATTTGTATATAGGTTTTCAGACATCAGTTTTCAATTAATTTGTCTAAATAACAAGGAGTGCAATAATTAGAAAGATAAAAATATGTTCAGTTTCATAAGAAACCACCAAACTGCCTTCTAAAGAGGCCTGTACAGTTTTGCATTGTCAGTAGAATGAATAGAGTTCCTGTTGCTCCACATCCTTGTCAGCATTTGGTGTTAGCATTTTGGATTTTGACCATTCTAGCAGGTAAGTAGTAGTATCTTGCCATTGTTTTAATTTGTAATTCCCTAATGACATGGTTGTTGAGCTTTTCATATGCTTATTTGCCATCTGTATATCCTCTTCGGTGAAGTGTCTGTTCAGATATTTTTCCCATTCTTTAATGTGGTTGTTTATTTTCTTATGTTTTATTTTTAACTGTTCTTTGTATATTTTGGATAACAGTCTTCCATCAGATACGTCTTTTACAAATATTTCCTCACAGTCTGTGTCCTGTCTTTTCATTATCTTGTCAGTGTCTTTTGCGGAGCAGAAGTGTCAGTTCCCTTCAATATTGAAGGAAAAAAAAACACAGGCCGGGCACCATGGCTCACGCCTCTAATCCCAGCACTTTGGGAGGCTGAGGCAGGTGGATCAGGAGATTGAGACCATCCTGGCTAACATGGTAAAACCCCATCTCTACTAAAAATAAAATACAAAAAATTAGGCGGGCGTGTGGCGGGTACCTGTAGTCCCAGCTAAGTGGGAGGCTGATGCAGGAGAATGGCATGAACCCGGGAGGTGGAGCTTGCAGTGAGTGGAGATGCTCCACTGCACTCCAGCCTGGTGACACAGTGAGACTCCATCTCAAAAAAAAGAAAGAAAGAAAGAAAGAAAAAAAAACACAAAAGACTACTCAGGTCTACGACTTTTTTTCCTTCAATATTGTCTTAAGTATTCTCAGTCTTTCACCTCACCATAGAAACTTCAGAATCAGTTTGTTGATATCCACATTATAACTTGCTAGGATTTTCTTTGGTATTGTGTTGGATCTATATAAGAAGCTGGGAAACTCTGAAATCTTGATAATATTAAGTCTTCCTATCTATAAAATTGGAATAAAATGGAATATATTTTCATGTATTTACTTCTTCTTTGATTTCTTTCATATGACTCTTTTTCTGTCTTTTTAGCACATAAATTATATTTTTCAAAACCTTTTCTTAGTGGTTCCCCTAGAATTTGCAATATACATTTACGACTATTACTGTTATACCAAGTTCACTTTCAGATAACACTATACTGCTTCCCAGACAGTACAAGTACCTTACAATAGCAAATTTTTAATTCCTCCCTCTCATCTATTGTATCATTGTTGTCATTCATTTTACTTACTCATAGCTATAATTATTGACTATATTGTTGCTATTATTATTTTAACAAAATATTATCTTAGATCAATTAAGAATAAGAAAAGGGTTTTTATTTTACCTTCTCTTATTCATTCTCAAATGCTTTTTCTTTCTTTATGTAGATACGTTTCTGACCTCTGTCGTTTCCCTAATCTCTGAAGAACTTCTTTTAACTTTTCTTACAAGGCAGGTCTACTGGCAACAAATTCCCTCATTTTTGTTCCGAGGAAGTCTTTATTTCTCCTTTGCTTTTGAAGGATGATTTCACAGGATACAGAATTCTATGTTGGTGGGTTTTTACTCTCAGCACTTTATTTCACCCCACTCTTCTCTTGCTTGCATGGTTTCTGAGGAAAAGACTGATAGAATTCTTATCCTTGCTCTTCTATACATAGAAATCCCTCACCCCTGCTTCTCTCAAGATTATTTTCTTTCCAGATTTTGTCTTTGAATTTATGCTTTGAATATACTACACCTAAGTATAAGGTATTTTTGTTTTTGTTTTGGCATTTATCATTCTTGATGTTCTCTGAGCTTCCTGGATCTGTGGTTTGGTAACTGATGTCAATTTTGGAGAAATTCTTAGTCATTATTTCTTCTATATTTCTATGGTTTCTTTCACTTTTTTTTCTCCTGGTATTCCTATTATGTATATTTTAGACCTTCTGTTGTTGTCTCGTAGTTCTTATATTCTGTTCGGAGGATTTTTGTTGGTTTGTTTGTTTCTCTTTGTCAACTTTAGAAGTTTTGATTGAGATATCTTCAAGATCACTGATTTTTTTTCTCCACCTTGATTAGTCCACCAATGAGCCCTTGAAAGGCATTCTTCATTTCTGTTACAGTTTTGACTTTTAGCATTTATATATATATGTATATTTTAGAATTTCCACCCCTCTACTTAAATTACCTGCCTGTTGTTGCACATTGTCGACTTTTTCCATTAGAGTCCTTAGCAAATTTATCATAGTTTTAAAAAATTCCTTGTATGATTATTCCAATATTCCCGCCAAATGAGTCTGATTCTAATGCTCCCTCTATCCCTTCAAACTTTGTTTTCTGTTTTTATTATGCCTCGTACAAATTATTGAAAGCTGGACATAATGTATTGCATAAAAGAAACTAGTGAATATGCTCTTAGTGCTCTTAGCGAAATGGTGGTAAGAAGTGGGGAGAGAGAAAGTAGTCTATAGTCCTATTGAGAGGTGACAACGTGCTAGCAGCCCTCGCTCATTCTCGGCACCTCCTCAGGCCATAGCGTCCACTCTGTCCTCGCTTGAGGAGCCCTTCAGCCCATGGCTGCACTGTGGGAGCCCCTCTCTGGGCTGGCTGAGGCCAGAGCCAGCTCCTTCTGCTTGCAGGGAGGTGTGGAGGGAGAGGCATGGGTGGGAACTAGGGCTGCACATGGCACTTGCAGGCCAGCATGAGTTCCAAGTGGGCGCAGTCTCAGCAGGCCCTACACTTGGAGTGGCCGGCCAGCCCTGGGCAGTGAGGGGCTCAGCACCCAGGCCAGCAGCTGTGGAGGGTGCGCCGGGTCCCCCAGCACGGCTGGCCCACATGCGCCATGCTCAAATTCTTGCCGGGTCTCAGCCACCTCCCTGCAGGGCAGGGCTCAGGACCTGCAGCCCTCCATGCCCAAGTCCTCCCACGGTGGGATCCTGTGTGGCCTGAGCCTCCCTGATGGGCACTGCCCCCTGCTCCATGGAGCCTGGTCCCATCGACTGCCCAAGGGCTGAGGAGTGCAGCCGTGTGGCACAGGACTGGCGGGCAGCTCCACCCATGGCCCTGGTGCGAGATCCACTAGGCAAAGCCAGCTGGGTTCCTGAGTCGGGTGGAGACTTGGATAAGTTTTATGTCTAGCCAGAGGATTGTATGTGCACCAATCAGCACTCTGTGTCTAGCTCAGGGTTCGTGGATGCACCAATCAGCATTCTGTATCTAGCTAATCTGGTGGGGACTTGGAGAACTTTTACATCTAGCTAAAAGATTGTAAATGCACCAATCAGCACTCTGTGTCTAGCTAAAAGATTGTAAATGCACCAATCAGCACTCTGTGTCTAGCTAAAAGATTGTAAATGCACCAATCAGCACTCTGTGTCTAGCTCAAAGTTTGTGAACACACCAGTCAGTGCTCTGTGACTAGCTAATCAGTGGGGCCTTGGAGGACTTTGGTGTCTAGCTAAAGGATTGTAAATGCACCAATCAGCACTTTGTGTCTAGCTCAGGGATTGTAAATGCACCAATCAGCACCCTGTCAAAACGGACCAATCAGCTCTCTGTAAAACAGACCAATTAGCTTTCTGTAAAATGGACCAATCAGCTCTCTGTAAAATGGACCAATCAGCAGGACGTGCATGGGGCCAGATAAGGGAATAAAAGCAGGCTGCCCAAGCTAGCAGTGGCAACCCACTTAGGTCCTATCCACGCTGTATAAGCTTTGTCCTTTCACTCTTTGCAATAAATCTTGCTGCTGCTCACTCTTTGGGTCCGCACCACCTCTATGAGCTGTAACACTCAGCGCAAAGGTTTGCAGCTTCATTCCTGAAGCCAGCGAGACCAGCAAGAGCATGAACTCGCTGGGAGGAATGAACAACTCCAGACGTGCCACCTTAAGAGCTTTAACACTCACGGTGAGGTCTGCAGCGTCACTCCTGAAGCCAGCAAGACCACGAACCCACCAGAAGAAAGAAACTCCGAACATGTCCGAACATCAGAAGGAACAAACTCCAGACACACCAACTTTAAGAATTGTAACACTCACCGCGAGGGTCCGCAGCTTCACCCTTGGTCAGTGAGACCAAGAACACACCAATTCTGGACACATTATGATTAGGTCTGTCTTGGAGTAAGCCTGTGTGGATAGGGGCCATGACCTTCACAGCTGCTTCTCAGTTCCCCTCACCCTCACCCTTAGGTGGGACACGATGTTTAGATTGGGATAGAGTTGGGCTCTGGCAAAACCTCAATAGTTTAAATTCTAGTAAATTATTTTCTTTTGACGTCAGGGATTAAGAAGAACAGAATGCTCTGGGCCTATTACATAATAGTTAAATTTTTTCTCCCTCAACTGAAGGCATGAGGGGATTTTTCACCAATATTCTCCGTAAGAACCTGATAGGGCTTCTGGAGGTAAAACTCAAAAGTGTGGCCCTGACACCAACCCAAGCCTGGACCCCGTGGCGTTTTAAATCTTAGACTTGATTGGCCAGTAATTTGTCAATTCTGTATCTGCTTGTCTGCCTCTCCAATTTGAAAGACAGCAGTTTGTCTTGTGATCTGAATTATCTGCTGGATCTAAGAAGAGTTGTATATTTTCAGTTTGTGCAGCATTTTACTGTTAAGACAAAGTGATATCTTCCAGCCTCCCTCATGATGAAGCAGAAAACTGCAAATGTTGTTAACTGTTCATTTTCTTAACATGTGCTGGTATGTCTCTTACCTTGAAGCCTTAACACAAGTTAGTCTACATAGCTGAGCTTCTCTGCACTTGCTGCAGAATTCTACAGAAATCTACACTAGGTTACAAGGATTTAGATTGATTTTTGTTATTTTTCCTTGAAGATGGAAGCTGTATACTCAGGCAGTGTCTATACAAGTCATCAGGACATTATTATTTAAAAAGGAAAAGAAAAGCAACCCAAATTAACTTAGGCTGAAAAAGGAAATCTGTTGGCTCATTTAATAAGAAAGTACACGTGGTGGTTCTTGCTTCATGCATGACTCCATTCAGAGGTTCCAATGTTATCAATAAAATCCCATCTCCTCATTTTCAAATAGATGATGTCTTCATCTCAACAAAGATGGGAGCTCTAGGTTTGCTGTTTCCTTATAGCTAATATTCCTGTAACAGAAGTATCATGGTCCCTTTCCTACATATATATATATATACATATATATATACATATATATGTATATATATATGTATATATATATATGCATGTGTGTGTGTATATATATATATAGAGAGAGAGAGAGTGTGTGTGTGTGTCTTGCTCTGTCACCTAAGCTGGAGTGCAGTGGCACGATCTTGGCTCACTGCAACCTCTGCCTTCTGGGTTCAAGCGATTCTCCAGCCTCAGCCTCCCGAGTAGCTGGGATTACAGGTGCATGCCACCACACTTGGCTAATTTTTGTATCTTTAGTAGAGACGGGGTTTTGCCATGTTGGCAAGGCTGGTCTCTAACTCCTGACCTCAGGAGATCCACCTGCCTTGGCCTCCCAAAGTGCTGGGATTACAGATGTGAGCCACAGTACCCAGCCCCAATATGTATATTAATCACCTGAAAAGTCCTGGTGCTGTTATTGTTCTCAAAAGTAAGTTATTCTTACAAGCCAACACGGATTATGTTAATTGTCCAGTGGCCAGGAATCTTCCACGTGGAGGAGAGGAATTTACCCCAAGGAAAGAATACAGACAAGATATAAAGGTCACACATAATTTCTGTGTTTTTTTAACCTAGCAGAGTCTCAAAAAAGGTTCAGATAATGAATTTAGACATCTGAATGGACAATTGAAATTCATTATACATAACCACATTTTTATTTACTTTTTGCACATAAAGCTGAAGTTCACCGAAAATTTATTAAATCTCACCCAATTTTAGCTTTGCAATAGCCTCTAACAAATATATATCCATTAACAGTTAGGAAAAATACAATGTAAATTAACAACAGCTGTGCCTTTAAAAAACCTTGTTTCTTTTTCCCAAAATTATCTTTAATGCAATTCTTATATTGTTTTTACAATTATAAGTTTTTGGAAAAACAGAGAATTCTTGCCAAAAAGAGAAATATTTTAAAACATTTTGAAGATTGTTTCTATTGCTATAGAAACAACTAGACCACCTGCTATTTAAAGAAACACCAATTTTGCAATTGTATCTGCCTTGAATGTGAATTTAATGATCTCTCCATTATTATAACTTGATAAGAACCACTTATATTTGTCCAACTCTATTTTGAAGAGTTTAAACCATTTTTGACAATACCAGCTAATAAATTCTTTGTATTGAAGATGTGATTATTTTCAGCCACATAGAAAAACTAAAACAATGGAAGAATTTCTGATTTGCTTTATTTACTTATCAAATTGCAGAAAAGACTGAAAGAGGGAGTTGATGTTACCACCAGCTGACTCTGTAGTACTCTGCTTGGTCGTAATTTCCTGATTCATTCATTCTAAATATTTATGGAGTGACAGCCTCCAAGGCCGACTCTGTGCTAGATACCATATTTCTTTACATTCTTTCTAGTTGTCTTCCAATTATTTTCCTTGACCAAAAATCTAGTACAATTCTTGCTATCTGTTTATGCTTCTGTCATTTATTATTTACTTTTAAAATTTTGGCAACACATATAACCATATGGGGATGATAAAAATATCCACAGAAAATTTAAAAATTGAACATTTTAGTCAGGCTATACACTACAACATTTCTAAAATGAACTATTACTATGTACCTATTTTCAATAAAGAACAAATTTTTATTTTGTTGGCTACAAAATTCAAAATGCAACCATTAAATGTCACGAATGCAAAAAATTAGCAAAAGATCCAAGCAGGTAATTCATGAAAGAAAAAACAAAAATATCCAATTAAAAATAAAAAGCTTAAGCCTCATTAATAATCAAAGAAAAAAACAAGTAAAACTAGATGCAATTTCTATTAAGTTGGCAAAACTTTAAAACTTTAACATTATATTATATAAAATAATTGGTGAGAGAGGCCCTCTTCTATACCAGTGATAGAAACATTTTTGGAAAGCAATTTGGCATGCAAACTGTGAACTTTTACCATTTTTATATTTTTTATATTTTACAGCCTTTAATTCATAAGTTTTACTTTAAGATAAAATCCCAAGGAAATAATTACAGATGCAAGTAAAGATTTTTGTGCATAATTATCATTATAGCTTTATTTATTTTATTTATTTACTTACTTATTTATTTATTTATTTACTGAGACGGAGTCTGGCTCTGTTTCCCAGGCTGGAATGCAGTGGCATGATCGATCTTGGCTCACTGCAACCTCTGCCTCCCGGGTTCAAGCTATTCTTCTGCCTCAGCTTCCTGAGTAGCTGGGGCCACAGGTGCGCACCACCATGCCAGGCCAATTTTTGTATTTTTAGTAGAGACGGGGTTTCACCATATTGGCCAGGCTGGTTTTGAACTCCTGACCTCATGATCCGCCTACTTCGACTTCCCAAAGTGCTGGGATTACAGGCAGGCATGAACCACCACACCTGGCCTATAGTATTATTTATAATAGTGATGAGGAAGACAACATTTTCAATTGCCACCATGAGGGAATGGTACATACATGCAGAAAATGGAGAAATATGTGTTCTTTAAAATTTACTTATGAGTGATTATTATTTACATTACTATTCAATGCTGTATTAAAAGTAGGACACAAAAATATACTAGAGATATATGTATAGAAGTAAAAAGAGATATAGCTTTGAGGGAGAAACCCCAAATATCATTATTATCAATGATGAGATCATTGTTGATTGTTATTTCCTTATTTACGTATTTCTAAGTATTACACATTTTCTTCAATTAGTATATATTTGTTTTTAAAATACAGTACAATTTATTTTAAAAAGTAATTTGTGGCTCAGAGTAGCAGACTAAATACAAATTTTTCTTCCTTTAAGATCCTTATAAAAGGACAATAAAGAATAAAATGTATAAATAAATTTAATAAAGAGGGATGAAAACTTTTGGCCCACAGAATTCATTGCAGTTGGAGAAGGGATACAAAAATAGAGGGAGACAGTCTTCCAGTTATAAGAAGACTGGGTTAATTTATAAAGGGGCTGAAATAATTTCCATCTATAACTACCTACCCCTATAAAATGCAAACCTACATAGTGGTGGGGTTGGGTGGGGTGGTTTGTTTCTAATGAAACTGAAATGGCTCAATGTGGGTAAACTGGGATGATTGGCATTTGCCCCCAAAGAAAAACTATTCCACTTTTGCAATTAGGGAAACTCCAGTTCTCTGCTCACTTATTCTAAAGTGAAGTCTGCCAATTGAAATGCCCCGTTTGTAAACCTGACACTACCAGTTATCGTCAATGTGACAGGATAATCAATAATTACTAGTAATTGAAGAAAAAAACTTACGGCAAGAGAAAGATCAGGATGAATAAATTTCAAAACCTTCCTCAGTGGAAATATTGATTATCTTGGAATTAAACAGAACTTTAAAAAGTTGACCCACAATCTCACAGATGTTTAAAAAAAGTATTGCAATCCCCAAATAAGGACAGGACATTATTCGAAATAAAGTACTAAAAATTCATCTATCATAAGACATCAATAGACAATGGCTATAATAGATTAATCGAGAAATATCAATTTAATTTATAAAGTAGAGCTACAAGATGAACTAAAAACAGAAAACCAATTAGAAGATTGTAAAATGGTCCTAGTGAAAGAGACTGAAGACAGAAGGAGGTAGAATAGCAGGCTTGTTTTTAGGTTAAGGTTTTCCTCAATCCTTGAGTTTTTAAACCATGCACTTGTATTACTTTGTTACAAATTAATGTGTTAAAAATAGAAGAAAAAAAAGTGTTTCAAAATGTTCCTTCTCAAAATAATAAGATTTTTAAACAAAAATCATATTTTGAAATTCACAACTGCTTTAACTTCTGACTCAAATTCTGAGTAGTGAAAATAGACACGGAAATTCATCTCTGAAGTATTAAATGGAAAGATTTATTTGTTGTTGTCATTGAATTTCTGTAGTCAAATATGTACTATATGTGAGTTAAAGACTGAAGGGAAACTTTGGAAATTCAAGTTTAGATAAGCCATGTACACGAATAAAATTTTCCAAGAATTTTACTAAATATTGACTATGTATGTCATTGCTAAAGAGTCAATGCCAACAAAAATTAAGTCCTGCTTTAAAAATGTTGAGGCCTTTTCATTACTTCTCTTCTGTCTTTTCTATTCCTGACCTATTTTCATCATAATCACATGTTCATATTGCAAGGCATTGGTAATTCTCCAGTCACAAGTTGAGTCTTGCAGCCTTTAGACTCATAATGCTCCTCAGCTCAATGCCAGGAAGTCCCTGCTGAGATCAGGCTCTTTGACAGCCAGGATTCTTCAACTAATACAGACTACAAAACAGCTTTGAACAACTTGGGCTTGTCCAGCTTTGACGTTCCAAAAGAGAAGGCATTACATGTCCCTTCCAGTCCAAATTGCCAAAGAGCTTGGTAGACTGAAGGATCTGAAAGGAAATCAGTTGTCCAGAACATTATGAAAAAAGGGAAGAACAATGTTTCAAGATCTAATCAATTAAGGCAAGAACCTGTGAATGCTTCTCTGATGTAATCCCAAAAGACTACATAAGTAAAAAGCCCATTGGAAAAGGTCAAAGGATATAATTGATTAAACAACTACATCAAAATTGAAAACTCACCTGTCAAAAATATCAGGAACACAAGGAAAAAGCAAACAATAAAGTAATAAATTACTTACAGTATACATGACAGAAAAGAACGGGCACTTTACTATATGAAGAGGTCTTACAATTTAATGACAAGAACGTCAGTCAAAAAACAGGTGAAGAAAAATAATGGATAGTACATACATACACATGCACATATTCATACACATAACAATCATATTTTAAAATACGTGATACGATTAATCATCAAAGAAATGAAAATTAACATACAAATGACATGGTATTTTTCACCTCTCAGTTTTTCATTTTTAAAAATAAGATTACTAAGTGGGGCTAAAGTATTACAGAATGTTGAAACTAATGTTGAAACTGGGGACAGCTAGCAAAACTTTTCCCCAAAGCATTTTGAAAATATATAACAAAAGTTTAAAAATGGTTATACCTAGTAGAGTCATAAGATTCTGCCTAAAAATGCCAAAATGAAGGTTCAAGATTTGTGTATACAGCTGCTCAATATAGTATCATTTCTAATAGTAATGAAGGAGAAATCTACATCTCTAACAGAAGAGAAATTACTTAAATAATTCTGGATAGGTGACTCAAATCACGCAAGCTTTCCAAGCACAATAAATTGCTAAATCTTTTTCATTCAGTCCTTCTTTTGGGGAGGGAAGTACAAAGGTAAGCACATATCATGAGCTTCTACAAGACTACCTAAGTTCAAATCCTAATTCTAAAATTTATGAGCAATTCATATGTTGCATGACCTTCAGCAAATTCAATTTCCTTATCTATAAAACAATGCTAATAGTTCTACTTCATAGAGTAGTTGAAATTTTTAAATAAATACATATAAACCCTTAGAATAGTGCCGGGCATATAACACTAATAAACATTAACCATTATTATTTCTTAATGATTAAATATTAATAATAGGCCTGGGGCGTGCGGTGGGTCACACCTGTAATCCCAGCACTTTGGGAGGCTGAGGCGGGAAGATCATGAAGTCGAGAGATCAAGACCAGCCTGGACCACATGGTGAAACCCTGTCCGTCTCTACTAAAAATACAAAAATTAGCTGGGCTTGGTGGCACATGCCTGTAGACCCAGCTACTCGGGAGGCTGAAGCAGGAGAATCACTTGAACCCAGGAGGTGGAGGTTGCAGTGAGCCAAAATCACGCTACTGCACTCCAGCCTGGCCACAGAGCAAAACTCCATCTCAAAAAAAAAAAAATTAATAATAAAAGAGCTTAATATTAACTGACCGACTTACAACTAAAATTATTATCACCTTGTATTATTAATTATAACAGCAGAGGGGCAGTTAGTTGAAAGAGTTAAAGGTTTTGAAATCAAACAAATGAGGATAAATATGCACAGATCAAATATTTGTTGGGAGGATGTGAAGAAATAATACATTTGACACGCATTTATAGTGACCAAAAGGTGATAATGTGTCTGGAATTGGTTCCTTTCAGTGGGTTTTTGGTCTTGCTGACTTCAAGAATGAAGCCAGCAGACCCTCGCGATGAGTGTTACAGTTCTTAAAGATGGTGTGTCCAGAGTTTGTTCCTTCAGATGTCCAGATGTGTGCAGAGTTTCTTCCTGGTCTCGCTGACTTCAGGAGTGAAGCCGCAGACCTCCACAGTGAGTGTTAACAGCTCATAAAGGTAGTGCGGACCCAAAGAGTGAGCAGCAGCAAGATTTATTGTGAAGAGCAAAAGTACAACTCTTTCACAGCGTGTAAGGTGACCCGAGGGATTGCTGCTACTGGCCTGTAGCCAGCTTTTATTCCCTTATTTGGCCCTGCCCAAGTCTTGCTGATTGGTCAATTTTACAGAGTGCTGATTGGTCCATTTTACAGAGCGCTGATTGATCCATTTTTACAGAGTGCTGGTTGGTGCATTTAGAAACCTTTAGCTAGACACAGAGCACTAATTGGTGTGTTTACAGTCCTTTAGCTAGACAGAAAAGTTCTCTAAGTCCCCACTGGAACCAGAAATGCCACCAGCTTCACCTCTCAATAATACTCAAATGCACATTGTCATCATTATGAGTATCAAAAACATATACTACAAATGAGAATACTAAATGTATTTCTTTTTTAATGTGGAAAATTTCAAATACAAGATAGAAATACAAAAAAAGCAATTAGAAGATCCTCCCGTAGATACAATTCTAAGCATTTTAATACTTTTCAATAAATGGCCAATCTTGTTTCATTTATGCGTACTCCTTCTGCCACCCTCTCAACAGTGGATTATTTTGAAGCAAGTTCCAGACAACATCTCATTGATAGTGACAGGAGGCAGCCAAATGCCTAAGCAGATAGGCATGGTATTTGGTGCAGCCCCACCTCCAAGCCAAAGATAGTTTAAAGCCCAAAAGCCAAGCTACATGTTAAATCCTAGCACTGGATTGAGAATTTGTCTTCCTGTTTGGCGTGCTTTTTTCTGATTGGTCCCCACCCTTCACCTATTTTACATATACTTACCCTTTCCTAATTGGTTTTCTACACTGTTGTGCCCACCTTCAAGTGGTGCCTTTGCTTTAACCTTTTTTTACATAGTCCTAAACCAATCAGCACGCACTCCCCATCCTGTGCCTATAAAGGCCCCAAACTCGGTCAGTAGAGGGAGTGATATGGTTTGGCTGGGTCCCCACCCAAACCTCATCTTGAATTGTAGCTCCCACAATTCCCAAGTGTTGTGGGAGGGACCCAGTAGGAGGTAATTGAATCTGGGGGATGAGTCTTTCTCATGCTATTCTCATGATAGTGAATAAATCTCATGAGATCTTATGGTTTTATAAAGGGGAGTTCCCCTGTACAAGTTCTCTTCTCTTGTCTGCTGCCATGTCAGATGAGCCTTTCACCTCCTACCATGATTGTGAGGCCTCCCCAGCCATGTAGAACTGTGAGTCCAATAAACCTCTTTCTTTTATAAATTGCCCAGTCTCAGGTAAGTCTTCATCAGCAGCCTAAAAGTAGACTAATATAGGGAGAGATGGCCTAATTTCAGGGAAGAAACAGCCTGACTTTGGGGAAGATAACCTGTTCTTCCTGTCCCCTCTCCAGCTCACCTCCCCACTGAGAGCCATTTTCATCACTCAAATTCTTCTCCACCCTTCTCACCCTTCAATGTCCAGAATATCCTCTTTCTTTTTGGGTGGAGTACAAGAGCTTGGGAGCTATTGAACATGGGTACGAGCTATAACACAGGCAAACTGGGGCATGCCAGCATGGCTGAGCAAGGCACAGGTGGGGTGTTGCTGGCCAGAGGTCCACAGTTTGCAGAGTGACTAAAAAGAAAAATCTTGCTTCATAATTTTATAGCTCTAAAAGATGAGCACTTATATTTTCAACATAACTGATATATTATCATTATATCTAAACATCTTTTGAAATTGCCATATATACACTGTTAAAATTCCCCATACCTTTTGTTTATTTGAATTAAGATAAAAAATGATGATAAATTGTGATTTTATTATGTCTCATTAGTCTCATTTGTTTCTTTAGTTTTCATATTTTTTATTTTTGTGAGTACATAGTAGTTGTAGGAATTTATTGGGTATATGAGATATTTTGATAGAGGTATACAATGTTTAATAACCACATCAGGGTCATTTAATAAATAGGTTTCCAATCCCTTTATTTCTTTCTCTGCCATTTATTTGTGGATGAAACTGGTTATTTGTACAGAAGAGTTTCCCACAGTCTTGATTTTACTTACTCCAGTCCCATGGTGTTGTCCAACAATTTCCTCCGTCTCCTTAGTTCCTGTAAGTTGGCAGTTCGACTGAAATTCAGCTTTGTGTTTCTTGGCAAGAGTAGCTAATAGATGGCATTCTACAACCAGTTGGTGTAAGTCTGGTTGTTTTCTTTTTTATATTAATAGTCACTAACTATCATTGCCTCAATACATTCTTTCATTTCATGGCAATATTCTAACTCTTATTTTTTTCCCTCCGTTTATTGGTTGGAATAATATGAAAAGAAACTTCCCCTCATCATCCATGTATTTGCTTACTTTTTATTAGAGTCATAAAAGAGGCAGAATGAATACTTGACTTAAAATATATGTATAAATTATATATAAAATATGTATACGTAAATTATATATGTATACGTGTATATACAGTGTATATATAAAAATATGTAAAATTATTATAAATAATAGTTTATTATATATAATGTATATATACATGTTTAAATATATGAACATATATATGTAATTTAAATGTGTATATGTACACACATATACATTTTTTAAATGAGGTGGTTTCCTAATATTCTTCAAGGGGAGCTGTTGAGTCTAGTTTAGAGTTTTTCTAATTCTAGTGGAAGGGTCTTTAGCATTTGATTGCAGATACCAGTCAGCAAAGGCCTGCTCTTGGAGGTCTGAATGCCTACTCTACAGGACTTCCAAGTTCAAAGATGCCAGCACCATCTCTGAAGAACCCTTCTTCAGAGTTCTGAGTCCCAGTTCTGTTGAGCCCCTCTTTATGCTTCCAATTTCTAATTGCAACTTTCCTCCTTTATTTTCCTGGTCATAGGTAGCAGTTGTTTTTTGTCATTACTACTTGTATAAAATCTTGGTATTCCTATTTTTTTTCTAGTTAAATAATTTCATTTTTAAAACATTTAAACCCCGGAATAATTTTGAACTAATCCTGTCAATGGTACCAGAAGTTTTTCCTATGATTAATCAGTTAGCTCAAAATTACTTATTAAAAAGTCAAGGTTTTCCTGGATATTGTTTTTTCTTTTAAATGGGTTTTTATAATCAACATGTCAAGCTCCAGACACAACCATTTAGTACATGATAAAGGTAGTATTTAAATCAGTGGGGGACAAATTCTTGTAGTTGGGATGAAGAAGTGCTGCTGTTGTGACACTCACAGGAACTGGAGGCAAGACAAGAAGGCTATCATCATTTTATTTTTCCTAGAGGCTCCAATTTTGCAGTGCCTCCTGCAGACAGAGACTAAGAAAAACAGCAAGCAAACAAATGTGGTGGGATGAGTCCCAACACGCATACCAAGTCAGTTATAGAAGGGCGAGTTTTGAAGCTGAGACACAAAAGCTTAATAACTGGCTTATTTACAGTCTCCTGCAATTACAAAAAAAATTGCTATATGAGTAGCATTATCCATATAATTTTTCATCTATTTACCAGATTTTTAGACAGATTCCTAGAAATGAGATTGCTGGGTCAAGGGATAAATGCAGAATATTGAGAAACTCTCCTCCTAGGATAGTTATCATTTTGCATTTCCAACGTTAATTATGACAGTGCCTGTGTTCTCTCAACCTCATCAACATGTACTGTCAAACTTTGGGATTTTTACCAATCTGATGGGTGAGAAAGAGTATTTCAGTTTAGTTTTAATTCGCATATCCTCTTGTTATGAGAGAGTTGTATTTTCATATATATATATGAGCTATTTGCATTTCTTTTACTGTGAACTATCTGTTTTTATCTCTTTTGCTCATTGGTCATTTACTTCTCTATTTTCAGAAGGTTTATAAATATTAGGGATAGTAACTAGTTTAATTGATATACTTTTTAAACACTTTTTCCAATTACTCATTTGTGTCTTTTACTTTGCTTATTTTTTGCAACGCGAAAGTCATTTCTTAATACGGTTAATCAATGTTTTTCTATTGCATCTGAATTTTGACTCATAATTAGGGCATTTTCTCACTCTCATGTTTTCTCATATTTTCTTGATATTGTGTAACTTATTTTTTCATTTAGAACTCTAAACCAGTTGGAATTTATCCTGTCAACAGTGTCAGAAATAAATACAACTTCATCTATTTTCCCTGTGGTTTATCAGTTGTCTTATCATCACTTACTAAAAGTCCATCTCCTTCCCACTGTTAATGTTGCCTTTAGCATATACTAACTACATTTACATATGCAGTAAGTCTATTTATGCATTGCTTATTCTATTGGTCTGGCTTCTATTTGTACAATAATAAAGTAATTTAAATTTAGAGACTCAAGACAATGTTTTAATAATTAATAAAATTAGCCTTTTTATGACTTTTATTTGTTCTTTTAAATAAAGTTTATAATTAAATTCCCATACTCCAAGGAAAAAAATTAATTTTTTTCTTAGAGAAGCTTTAATGCTGTCAATCAACTCATGGGAGATTAAAGTCTATGTGATATTAAGTCTCTCTGTCCAAGAACATGGTATGTGTTTTTGTTTATACACACAAACACACACAAATACACATTTGTTGGACATAAGTTCGCATGTAGGTATTCTATTTGTTTATTTATTTTCACTTTTGTAAATGATATTGTTTCATCCTTATCCTCTTTTTGAAGATTCATTTTATGATTTTGTAAGCTGATACCACCCTCAAATTCTTATATAGCTTCTCTACCAATTCTTTTGTTTTTCTATACATATAATCTTATCTGAAATTGAGATTCTTGCTTTCTAATTCTTATGCCTCTATGTTTTTTGTTAACTAATTTTGTAAGCTAATTTCTGCAATAAAATGATGAATAGTAATAGAAGTAGAGAATACATTTGCCTTGTACCTGACATGAAAGGGAAAGTCTCCAATGTTTTCCCACTAGGTGAGAGACTGAATTTCAGGCAAGATGTGTATGTGTCTGAATGTGTATACATGCTCACTCAAATAAAAGTCATACATTTTTATTTTTAAAGCATAATAGGTTTTAAATATTGTCAAATAACTTTATGCATCTATGCATATATGATTTATCTCCATATTAATAAAATGGATTATATTAATGTTTGTTAATATTTAACTATCCTTACATTCCTAGAGTTTTTTTGTTAACATTTAAATATCTTTGCATTCCTGGAATTTGTTTGTTGATTTCCTGGGATACAAGAATAGTTTGATTTCAACATGGCCATTATTTATTATTCCAATATTAAGAAATTAGATTTGATTGTAATTTTATTTTTGGAACAATCTATATAATGTTTGGAATCAATAATATACTTGCTTCCTGATATGAATTTGGGTTTTTCTTTATTACCTCTGTTCTAGAAGAGTTTAGACAGCCTTATGATTTTCTTATTTTCAAATTTTGGCAAAATTCTCCTCTGGACCCGTTCAGGTTTATTCTTGGTTTTGGTTTGGTTTTGTTGAGTAATTTCATTAAGTATTTCCTCTATTTATCCTAAGGTAAATATGTTTAAACTTTGTATGTTTTAGGATCATTTCATTTTGACAAATTGTATTTTGCTAGGAAATTACTCTTCCCCTCCACCAAAAATCTCCACATTTCCCTCACCCCCAGCCCCTGGTAACTACCATTCTAATCTCTGCTTCAAGGCAACTTTTTTAGATTTCACATATAAGTGAGATCATGCAGTATTTGTCTTTTTACGCATGACTTATTTCACTTAGCATAGTGTTTTTTAGGCTTACCCATATTGTCCAAATGGCAGGATCTCCTATATTATGGATAAGTAACATTCCATTGTGTGTGTGCACAACACACACACACACATATATATATCACATTTTCTTTATCCATTCATCCTTTAATAGACATGAATTGTTTCCATATCTTAACAATTGTGAATAATGCTGGTGCAGATATCTCTTTGAGATACTAATTTCATTTCCTTTGGATATGCAAGAAGAATAACTGGGATGGTAGTTATATGATAGTTGTAGTTTTTATTTTTTTTTTTAGGTAACTTTGTACTGTTTTTGACAATGTCTGCACCAATTTACAGTCCCACCAACAGGGTACCAGCGTTCCCTTTTTTCCACACCCTCACCAACACTTCGTGTCTCTTGTCTTTTTGATAATGACATTCTAATGTGTGAGGTGATATTTGTGGTTTTGATTTGCATTTGAATGATGATTTGTTCTGTTGAGCACCTTTTCATATACCTGTTGGCCTTTTGTATGTCTATTCAAGTCCTTTGAGCATTTTAAAATTGGGTTATTTGGTTCTTTTCTACCAAGTTTTGTGACTTCCTTTATTTTGGATATTAACTCCTTGCCAGAGGCATGATTTGCAAATATTTTCTTCCAATTTGTGGTTTGCCTTTTCATTTTGTTGATTGTTGATTTTGCTTTTAAGTTTAATATAGTCCAAGTTGTTTATTTTTGCTTTTGTGGTCTGTGCCTATGGTGCCATAACTAAAACACCATTGCCAAGACCTATGTCAAAGTGCTTTTTTCATGTTTTCTTCTAGAAGTTTTATAGTTCTAGATCTTAAATGGCAAATTTGCTATTTAAGCTTTTAATCTATTTGAAGTTAATTTTGTATACAGTGTAAAATAAGGGTACAGTTTCTGCTTTTGCATGTAGATGTCCAGTTTTCCCTAGACTGTTAAAGAGACTATCCTTTACTCATTGTGTATTCTTGGAACTCTAATCAAAGATTAGTTAACCATATATGCGTGGGTTTATTTCTGGGCTCTCTAATCCATTGGCCTGTGTGCCTGTTTTTATGCTAGCAGCATAATATTTTGATGATTATAGCTTTGTAATATAGTTTGAAATCAAGAAGTGTGATGGTTATCCAGCTTTGTCCTTTCTCAAAATTGCTTTAGCTATTGAAGGTCTTTTGTGGTTTCATGTGAATTTTGAGATTTTTTTTTTCTATTTCTCTGAAATGCCGTTGGAATTTTGATAAGAATAACACTGAATCTGTAGATTGCTTTGGGTATTATGCAGATTTAACAATATCAATTCTTCTAATCCATAAACATAAGATAATAAAAAATAAAGTAATAAATTTTTCTAATCTATAAACATAGAATAATAAATGGAAGGATACTTCCATTTATTTGTATCTTGTACATTTCTTTGATAGCTGTCTTATAATTAAATATTATTCATTTTATCTAGATTTTCAAATATATTTGCATAGAGGTATGCAGAATAATCTGTGGTATTCTTCCTTCAGTTGAGAAGGAAACATTGCCATTTCCAATTTTCTGTATTTATGTTCCTGCCCTTCACTTTTTAAAAACATTCGTCTAGTTGTTCATTTAGTCTAGTTGATAATTTCAAATAATAGGGTTTACTTCTGGATTTATTGTTAGTTCTTAATGGTGTTCTGTTTGCTATATATTTCAGTTTTGGAGTCAGTTCTGCTTGATTTTTGTTTGTATAGTCATTTCTAAAATTTTCTTGCTCCTTGCAGTTGAGTATTTAATAAACTTTTCATTTTTATTGTTATATGTACTTATATAATCTGTAATTTTTCTCTAATACCTAAACTTTGCTATATCCCACCAATTCTGAATACTGCATTCTCGTGATCCTTTATTTCTTGGGTCTGAAATTTTAGTATATTCTCTCCAACACAACAGTCATGTGATGGTTAATTTTATGTGTCAACTTGATAGAGTCACAGGGTACACAGATATTTGGTCAGACTTTATTCTGAGTGTGTCTATGAGGGACTATTTCAATGACATTAATGTTTAAATCAGTAAATGGAATAAAGCAAATTACCCTCCCCAGTGTGGGTGGGTTTCATCCAATCTGTTGAAGCCTTAATAGAACAAAAAACCCAATAGTCCCATGAATGAGAAAGAACTCCCCCTACTGTCTGTTGAACTCGGACATAGTCCTTTCTGATCTTTGGGCTCATCCTGAAGCATCAGCTTTTCTTGGGTCTTGGGCCTTCTGGATTTTGAATTGGAACTTATACCGTAGGCTATCTTGGTTTTTAGGACTTTGGACTTGAATTGGAACTAAATGTGGGCTCTCCTGGGTTTCCAGCTTGCCAACTGCAGGTCTCAAGACTTCTTAGCCTCCATAATCATGTCAGTCAGTTTGGTAAATATATATCTTTCTATATGTGTGTGTATATATACATATACCATATGCATATATAATGTGTATGTATATGTGTATTACATATATATGTACATATACATAATATAACTACACAATGGCCCTCCTAGGTCTCCAACTTGCCACCTGCAGATCTAAGGATGTTTTAGGCCCCAAAACTGTGCCAGTTTATTACAACAAATGTCCTTCTATAGATATACTATGTACATACATATATATGTGTATATATAATGTATACATATATGTGCATCATATGTGTATATATAATACATCTATATATAGAATACATATGTATTCTAATACATACATATATTAGTCCATTTTCACACTGCTGTAAAGAAATACCTGAGACTGGGTAATTTATTAAAAGAAGAGGTTTAATTGACTCAGTTCCACATGGCTGGGGAGGCCTCAGGACAGTTGCAATCATGGAGGAAGGGGAAGCAGGAACGTCTTACATGATGGCAGGAGAAAGACAGTGTGTGAAGAGGTAAGAGCCCATTATAAAACTATCAGATTTCACGAGAATTCACTATCACAATAATAGTATGGGGGAAACTGCCCCCATGATTCAATCACCTCCTACCAGGTCCCTCCCTTGACACGTGGAGATTATGAGGATTACAATTCAAGACGAGATTTAGGTGAGGACACAGAGCCAAAACATATCAATATAATATGTACATACATGCACACTCACACACACACACAAGTGGTTTTGATTCTCTGGAGAACCCTAATACAAGTTGTTTAACAGAGTTTTTGTTGTTGTTTTTAAATTACAAGAGGAAGGAGCTTTCTGTTTTACAATTTGGGATTTTTTTTGTTTTAATTGCAGTATGTTCAAGTAATGGTATTTATATTATTTCAACTACACATACATAATTTTGTTGTTTAGGAATTTTATAACTATATTGCTGTGGGGCAATGTTAGAACATGATCTGTTTTGGCTTTAGAAATATTTAACTCTCCTTTCAGTCATTGATGTTTTTTATTTGTCCTTGAGTCTTCTGTGGCTTCTGTTTTATGAAAGTCATTTCTATGGTGTATTCAACCTACTGCTCTAAACTGTTTGCTTAAACTGGAATGGTAAATCGGAGAGAAATAAACTTCTATTTTTTGAGGCTCCATTTCTGGTCTCTCTATTCAGCTTCACTTTACTGTATATAACTAACCATAGACAAACCTAACAAATTTGTAGCTCCAAAGAGAGATTGGCTCAGTGACAAGATACCTTCATCAAATGATCAATTCCACCTAATGAAAAGGAAACGTGGCTTGCATTTGGGACTAATTCATAAAGGAAGATGCTTTCTGTTATTTTGCCACTTTCTTCCCCATAGTCACTTCAAATTCTAGTAATTCAATTCCATAGGGTAGTTGTAACACAATCCAGTATGTTACTAATTTCTAAAGGGTAAGAAATGCAAACTATTAGCTGAATGACTATATAAATGAGTTATACTTAAGACCAAGTGAATAATATTGCTTAAAATTTTCATATATCAGATTATCTCCAAACAATATATTTCTCTTCTTACAATTGTATTTCACAAAACCCACCATTCTAAATTTCCTCACATATTAGGAAATAGCTCAAGAATTGGTCACTTTTCAGCTGTGTAACATTTAGCAAATAAAGAAAACACGAGCTGGGTGCAGTGGCTCATGTCTGTAATCCCAGAACTTTGGGAGGCTGAGGCAGGCAGTTCATTTGGGGTCAGGAGTTCGAGACCAGCCTGGCCAACATGGCAAAGTCCTGTCTCTACTAAAAATACAAAAAACAAAACAAAAACAAACAAACAAAAAAAATTAGCCACGTGTGGTGGCACACACCTGTGATCTCAGCTATTCAGGAGGCTGAGGTATGAGACTCGCTTGAACCCAGGAGGCGAAGGTTGCAGTGAGCCAAGATCATGCCACTGCATTCCAGCCTGAGTGACAGAGAGAGGCTCCATATCAAATAAAAAAAGAAAAAAGATAACTCTACTTTTTTTTTTACCAAAAAATTGAAAATTTGAAAATGACTAAATTTCAATATTGTTCCATCAAGATAAAGTAAAATGAATACTATTTTTTTAATTTTACAAAATAATTATCATGTTCAACAAATACATTTCATGTTGTCACAGTAGGAACATAATAGAAGCATAATTCAAATGTATTTGCATTTCAGATTTAGTACTTTGTAAATATGTTGACAAGTTGAATATTCACATATACGAGAGAACTGAGCAGTTACTTACAAGTAATTAACATATGAATAACTTTTCTGAAATGGCGTAAGGTCAGAAATCCTATCCCATTCAATGGGGGATGATAACCTCTATTACTTTCGTATTCTTGGGTAGTAATTTATGGAGTTACTGGAACTGTTAAATTGTAGACAAGTTAGGGAACTTATGAGATACACAAACTTTGTTAGGGTGGTCTGTGAACTTAATCACCATTCTCATTACATCAGTTGATGCGATAATAATAGACTGTTGTGAGTACTCTATTATTATAGTTGTAAGAGTTAAATACTCAAGTTAAGCCAGGGATGGTGACTCACAATCCCAGCTACTTGGGAGGCTGAGGCAGAAATATCACTTGAGCCCAGGAGTTCAAGGCTGCAGTGAGATATAATCGCAACACTGCCCTCCAGCCTACATGACAGAGTGAGACCTCATCTCTATAAACAAAAGAAAAGAAAGAAGTTGGAGAGAATTTAAGGTTAAGGTTATTCCTAGTATATGCTTGTCTTACATACCAGTATTTCTGTCTCAATGTTTCATTGGTGTGGGGCCAAATATAACGTATTTGAAATTTGTGGTAACTGCAAACTTCATTTGCTTACCTGGGGTAATCAAAATTTACACATGGCCTATGAATCTCTAGTTATTTCCTTAAAATTAACAGTCATTTGAAAAATTATATAATCAATTTAATTATGTATGCCTAAAATAATTTAATAAATACCTATGACTTCTTAACCCACATTTGTTTCTATCAATTTATTTCCCTGCCCATTTTTGAAAAATCAAATTTTGAATATATGCATAGAAATTTGTCATACATCCACTATTCAGCATGTGTTGCAGCAAAGATAGTTTAAAAACTGCTTAATTTTAATATTGTTTCTATGGTAATATAGTGGAATCACATCATATATGTATTTAACTTAATTAGATTCAACTATAGAGGCTTTGTGACAAAGATAGGAACAGAGACAGTGGAAAGGCAAACAGAGAGAAAGGCAGGGAGAAACTAAAGAGACTGGAATATAGATATAGAATCACAAAGACAAAAAAGGACAGAAAAAATGTATATAGGGCTGAAAATTCCATCTATTTTTCTGCTCAATAAGTCTACATGCTCCTTGGTTGCACTTCGCTGTCACAAAAGGGCACATCCTCACACTCTGAGTCTACTGTCCAACTCTATTTATCATGTATATGCCTTGGCAAATGTATATTACTATATACATTTTATATATGCATAAGAGAAAGCTATATTAAAATTATATGTATAAATTATGTGTGTAATTTAAGATAATTTTGAAAATATAACTTTTACCTTAACAGGTTTATTTTTAGAGTCCAATCCTACAATATGAAGAAGCTGTTTCCTCTACCCCATTCATGTGATCCAAGCTCCAAACAATCATAAAAGTGAATTTTTGGAGATTATCCAAATTTTGAACTAGGAACAGTCTTTATATTATCAAAGTTAAATAATAGAGCTCTTTACATTAGAGAATGTGGCATTCATATTTAAGTACTACCACTTAATAACCATTCTTTACAAAGTTGAAACCATGATCAACATTATCATCATCCTTATTGTCAATACTTCCTTTACTCAATTATTCATTTCACCAGATAAAACTTTATGATTACTTATTAAGCATTTATTTTAACTAATGGAATCTTCAAATTCTGTAAATCAGGTATTCCCCTCAACTTTATAATAAGAAAATGGGAGTGATAAGCCAGTTAGCTAAAGGGCTGATTTAGCCTCTGAATACAGATTTTTCTGAATCCGAAGTCCATACTATTTTAGGAAGTTGTCTTTAATGCAAAAATCTAGAAAGAACAATATGTAAAAAGAGTAACAGACAGAATTTTTTTTCAAAACTGTATTCTACTTTATTTCTGTAGTTGGCATCATATTTACCATTTAAATGTTATTTTTGAAGTAGTTTAAAAACTCTCCTGCATATATTATCCAATAAAATATCTATATACTTCTTTCTTCTTCTTGTTATATTTGTCAGACACCCATCAGTTATGGTTGTGTGTCTGATTGGAAGATCTTTCCTTTCAAGAATGTGAAATGTTTCCATGGAGATCAGCTTGAGATAGCCCAGTGACGAGCTTCTTAGCTATAATTTCACATTGGTTTCTATGGTTTCCAGATAGGGGAAGAAAATGAAGTTGCAGATTTTTTTGTAATGTAAAAGGTTATTAAAAAATAAGAAATAATGCTCAAATTAATGTCATCACCTAAGGAAAACAACTGCTGTTACTGCAAAACATGAAAGATTTTATGATGTAGGTTATACACGTATGCACTTTGCTGCGTTTGTAATAAATGAGGAACTATCATGATACGTGAATAATTTCCCAAATTAGCAGACATTCGTTTAAAAGGGGTTTTAATGAAACATGTTTTAGCAATGATTACTGATAACTGGCTTGCAATCTCCACTTCATTTTCCTTACATCACATCTTTAAAGATGTCACACAGTGCATTTGTTAAGTCAGTACATGAGTAAAATTCCATGGCAGAGATATATCACTTTATCCATTGTTCACACCTGAGACCAACATCCATACCCATACAGTTTTTTGGATAGATTTTACTATTAGTGATGAAGCTGTGAACCAGTAAATACTGGACCTAACATTCAAATCCCATTAAAGCAGCTGCACATAAATCGTACTGATCAAACACACAGCCTCATATTGGCCTTATTCACCAGCCTAATTCTTGTACTTACCAATTCTCCCAGTAGTTGGTATGCAGATACACTATTTATCTATCCACTTACCATCATCACTTAGGATGAGATCAAGATTGTATGGTTGGAGGAAGTATGTGAAATTCCCAAAGGAGCATTGACTAAAAGGCAAGAGAGGTGGATTCTATTTCTATCTCTATTTTTAAGTGACTTCCTTGTCACTTAACCAACCCATGGCTAATAATAGGTAAACATCTATTCAGTAGGGTAAAAGACCAGCTTACGGACTTTACAGGATTACCGTATATTTCAAATGGGAAAAAAAATTTAATCCTTTAATAACTGTCATGGCACATTGATATGGCAAATTCTAACTTTTCTCTGTACACTTATTATTCACACTTATCCAGACTGTAATGGCAAAACATAGCCCTAGTAGCACAGTTTTTCCAAATAAAGGAAGAACACATGTCAAAACGAAGCTTTGAGTAACCGTCAAGTAACATTTTTCTCATAATAATAATATATACTAATGTAATTTCCAAGAAGAGTGTGAGGCAATATAACATTGACGTTGTGGCTGGTAATTTGAAAAACTTATTCAAAAGTTAGTTTTCAAATACATAGAGAACAGCAATATGGCTTGCATTTTTTAAAATTTTTTTATTATACATAAGTTCTAGGGTACATATGCACAACGTGCAGGTTTGTTACATATGTATATGTGTACCATGTTGGTGTGCTACACCCATTAACTCATCATTTACATTAGGTATTTATCCTAATGCTATCCCTCCCCCACCCCCCACCCCACAACAGGCCCCGGTGTGTGATGTTCCCTGCCCTGTGTCCAAATTGTTCAATTCCCACTTATGAGTGAGAACATGCGGTGTTTGGTTTCCTGTCCTTGTGATAGTTTGCTGAGAATGATGGTTTCCAGCTTCATTCATGTCCCTACAAAGGACATGAACTCATCCTTTTTTATGACTGCATAGTATTCCATGGTGTATATGTGCCATATTTTCTTAATCCAGTCTATCATTGATGTATATTTTGGTTGGTTCCAAGTCTTTGCTATTGTAAATAGTGCCACAATAAACATACATGTGCATGTGTCTTTATAATCCTTTGTGTGCACGATTTATAATCCTTTGAGTATATACCCAGTAATGGGATTGCTGGGTCAAATGGTATTTCTAGTTCTAGATCCTTGAGGAATCACCACACTGTTTTCCACAATGGTTGAACTAGTATACACTCCCACCAACAGTGTAAAAGTGTTCCTATTTCTCCACATCCTCTCCAGCACCTGCTGTTTCCTGACTTTTTAATGATCGCCATTCTAACTGGTGTGAGATGGCATCTCATTGTGGTTTTGATTTGCATTTCTCTGATGGCCAGTGATGAGGAGCATTTTTTCATGTATCTGTTGGCTGCATAAATGTCGTCTTATGAGAAGTGTCTGTTCATATCCTTTGCCCACTTTTTGATGGGGTTGTTTGATTTTTTCATGTAAATTTGTTTAAGTTCTTTGTAGATTCTGGATACTAGCCCTTTGTCAGATGGGTAGATTGCAAAAATTTTCTCCCATTCTGTAGGTTTCCTGTTCACTCTGATGGTAGTTTCTTTTGCTGTGCAGAAACTCTTTAGTTTCATTAGATCCCATTTGTCAATTTTGGCTTTTGTTGCCATTGCTTTAGGTGTTTAGTCATGAAGTCCTTGCCCATACCTATGTCCTGAATGGTATTGCCTAGGTTTACTTCTAGGGTTTTTATGGTTTTAGGTCTAACATTTAAGTCTTTAATCCATCTTGAATTAATTTTTGTATAAGGTGTAAGGAAGGGATCCAGTTTCAGCTTTCTACATATGGCTAGCCAATTTTCCCAGCACCATTTATTAAATAGGGACTCCTTTCCCCATTTCTTGTTTTTGTCAGGTTTGTCAAAGATCAAATGGTTGTACATGTGTGGTGTTATTTCTGAGGGCTCTGTTCTGTTCCATTGGTCTATATCTCTGTTTTGGTACCAGTACCATGCTGTTTTTGTTTCTATAGCCTTGTAGTATAGTTTGAAGTCAGGTAGTGTGATGCCTCTAGCTTTGTTCTTTTTGCTTAGGATTGTCTTGGCAATGCAGGCTCTTTTTTGGTTCCATATGAACTTTAAAGTAGTTTTTTCCAATTCTGTGAAGAAAGTCATTGGTAGTTTCATGGGGATGGCATTGAATCTATAAATTACCTTGGGCAGTATGGGCATTTTCATGATATTGATTCTTCTTATCCATGAGCATGGAATGTTCTTCCATTTGTTTGTGTCCCCTTTTATTTCTTTGAGCAGTGGTTTGTAGTTCTCCTTGAAGAGGTCCTTCACATCCCTTGTAAGATGGATTCCTAGGTATTTTATTCTCTTTTTAGCAATTGTGAATCAGAGTTCACTCATGATTTGGCTGTTTGTCTGTTATTGGTGTATAAGTATGCTTGTGATTTTTGCACATTGATTTTGTATCCTGAGACTTTGCTCAAGTTGCTTATCAGCTTAAGGGGATTTGGGGCTGAGACGATGGGGTTTTCTAAACATACAACCATGTCATCTGCAAACAGGGACAATTTGACTTCCCCTTTTCCTAATTGAATACCCTTTATTTCTTTCTCCTGCCTGATTGCCCTGGCCAGAACTTCAACACTATGTTGAATAGAAGTGAGAGAGGGCATCCCTGTCTTGTGCCAGTGTTCAAAGGGAATGCTTCCAGTTTTTGCCCATTCAGTATGTAATTGGCTTTGGGTTTATCATAAATAGCTCTTATTATTTTGAGATACATTCCATCAATACCTAGTTTATTGAGGGTTTTTAGCATGAAGAGCTGTTGAATTTCATTAAAAGCCTTTTCTGCAGCTATTGAGATAATCGTGTGGTTTTTTCTTTGGTTCTGTTTATGTGATGGATTCCATTTATTGATTTGTGTATGTTGAACCAGCCTTGCATCCCAGGGATGAAGCCAACTTGATCTTGGTGGATAAGCTTTTTCATGTGCTGCTGGATTTGGTTTGCCGTATTTTATTGACGATTTTCACATTGATGTTCATCAAGGATTTTGGTCTAAAATTCTTTTTTTGTTGTGTCTCTGCCAGGCTTTGGTATTAGGATGATGCTGGCCTCATAAAATGAGTCAGGGAGGATTCCCTCTTTTTCTATTGATTGGAATATTTTCAGAAGAAATGGTATCAGCTCCTCCTTATACCTCTGGTAGAATTTGGCTGTGAATCCGTCTGGCCCTGGGCTTTTTTTTTGCTTTGTAGGCTATTAATTATTGCCTCAATTTCAGAGTCTGTTATTAGTCTATTCAGTGATTCAACTTCTTCCTGGTTTAGTCTTGGGAGGGCGTATGTTTCCAGGAATTTTTTCATTACTTCTAGATATTCTAGTTTATTTGCATAGAGGTGTTTATAGTATTCTCTGATGGTAATTGGTATTTCTGTGAGATTGATGGTGATATCCCCTTTATCATTTTTTATTGTGTCTATTTGATTCTTCCCTCTTTTCTTCATTAGTCTTGCTAGTGGTCTATCAATTTTGCTGATCTTCTCAAAAAACCAGCTCTACACACTGCTTTAAATGTGTCCCAGAGATTCTAGTATGTTGTGTCTTTGTTCTCACTGGTTTCAAAGAACATCTTTATTTCTGCCTTCATTTTGTTATCTACCCAGTAGTCATTCAGAAACAGGTTATTCAGTTTCCATGTAGCTGTGCAGTTTTGAGTGAGTTTCTTAATCCTGAGTTCTAATTTCATTGCACTGTGGTCTGAGAGGCAGTTTGTTGTGATTTCTGTTCTTTTACATTTGATGAGGAGTGCTTTACTTCCAACTATGTGGTCAATTTTGGAATAAGCGTGATGTGGTGCTGAGAAGAATGTATATTCTGTTGATTTGGGGTGGAGAGTTCTGTAGATGTCTATTAGGTCTGCTTGGTGCAGAGCTGAGTTCAATTCCTGGATATCCTTGTTAACCTTCTGTCTCATTGATCTAATATTGACAGTGAGGTGTTAAAGTCTCCCCCTTTTTTTTAAGACAGTGTCGTGCTCCATCGCCCAGGCTGGAGTGCAGTGGCATGATCTTGGCTCACTGCAAGCTCTGCCTACTGGGTTCATGCCATTCTCCTGCTTCAGCCTCCCAAGTAGCTGGGACTATAGGCGCCCACCACCACACCTGGCTAAATTTTTTTTTTTTTTTTTGTATTTTAATAGAGACAGGGTTTCACCATGTTAGCCAGGATGGTCTCAATCTCCTGAACTCATGATCCTCCCACCTCGGCCTTCCAAAGTGCTGGGATTACAGGCATGAGCCACCATGCCTGGCCAAAGTCTCCCATTATTATTGTGTGGGAGTCTAAGTCTCTCATAGGTCTCTAAGGACTTGCTTTATGAATCTGGGTGCTCCTGTATTTGGTGCATATATGTTTAGGATAGTTAGCTCTTCTTGTTGAATTGATCCCTTTACCATTCTGTAATGGCCTTGTCTCTTTTGAACTTTGTTGGTTTAAAGTCTGTTTTATCAGAGACTAGGATTGCAGACTAGGATTGCAACCCCTGCTTTTTTTTTGCTTTCCATTTGCTTGGTAGATCTTCCTCCATCCCTTTATTTTGAACCTATGTGTGTCTCTGCAAGTGAGATGGGTCTCCTGAATACAGCACACTGATGGGTCTTGACTCTTTATCCAGTTTGCCAATTTGTGTCTTTTAATTGGGGGCATTTAGCCCATTTACATTAAGGTTAATATTGTTATGTGTGAATTTGATCCTGTCATTATGATGTTAGCTGGTTATTTTGCTCGTTAGTTGATGCAGTTCCCACCTAGTATCAATGGTCTTTACAATTTGGCATGTTTTTGCAGTGGCTGGTTGCCTATTCAGTATGACATTGGCTGTGGGTTTGTTATAAATAGCTCTTATTATTCTTTTTCATGTTTATTGATTCCTTCAGGAGCACTTGTAAGGCAGGCCTGGTGGTGACAAAACTCTCAGCATTTGCTTGTCTGTAAAGGATTTTATTTCTCCTTCACTTACGAAACTTAGTTTGGCTGGATATGAAATTCTGGGTTGAAAATTCTTTTCTTTACGAATGTTGAATATTGGCCCCCACTCTATTCTGGCTCGTAGAGTTTCTGCTGAGATATCCGCTGTTAGTCTGATGGGCTTCCCTTTGTGGGTAACCTGATCTTTCTCTCTGGCTGCTCTTAACATTTTTTCCTTCATTTCAACCTTGGTGAATCTGACAATTATGTGTATTGGAGTTGCTCTTCTTGAGGAGTATCTTTGTGGTGTTCTCTGTATTTCCTGAATTTGAATGTTGGCCTGCCTTGCTAGGTTGGGGAAGTTCTCCTGGATAATCCTGAAGAGTGTTTTCCAGCTTGGTTCCATTCTCCTCATCACTTTCAGGTACACCAATCAAACGTAGATTTGGTCTTTTCACATAGTCCCATATTTCTTGGAGGCTTCGTTCGTTTCTTTTTACTCATTTTTCTCTAATCTTCTCACTTCATTTAATTAATTTGATTTTCAATCACTGATATCCTTTCTTCCACTTGATCAAATCGACTATTGAAGCTTGTGCATATGTCACGTAGTTCTTGTGCCATGGTTTTCAGCTCCATCAGGTCATTTAAGGTCTTTTCCACACTGTTTATTCTAGTTAGCCATTTATCTAATCTTTTTTCAAGGTTTTTAGCTTCCTCGTGATGGGTTCTAACATCCTCCTTTAGCTCAGAGAAGTTTGTTATTACCGACCTTCTAAGGCATACTTCTGTCAACTCATCAAAGTCATTCTCCATCCAGCTTTGTTCTGTTGCTGGCAAGGAGCTTCCCAGGTAAGGCGATGCCCCACCCTGCTTTGGCTTGCCCTCTGAGGGCTGCACCCACTGTCCAACCAGTCCCAGTGAGATGAACCAGGTACCTCAGTTGGAAATGTAGAAATCAGCCGGCTTCTGCATCAATCATGCTGGGAGCTGCAGACTGGAACTGTTCCTATTCAGCCATCTTGGAACAGACCTCGCATTTTTTATAATTTTTATGGTTTACATATGGCCTGAATATAATTCCAGTAAGAAAGGTTAGAAACAGTACAAAAAAAAATCATCTGGGCATGGTGGCTCATGCCTATAATCCCAGCACTTCGGGAGGCTGAGGAGGGCAGATCACTTGAGGTCAGGAGATGGAGACCATCCTAACTAACATGGTGAAACCCATCTCCACCAAAAATACAAAAATTAGCTGGGTGTGGTGCCATGTGCCTGTAATCCCAGCTACTCAGGAGGCTGAGGCAGGAGAATTGCTTGAACCCAGGGGGTGGAGGTTGCAGTGAGCGGCGATTGTGCCATTGCACTCCAGCCTGGGTGACAGAGTGAGACCCTTTCTCAAAAAAAAAAAAAAAAGAAAGAAAAGAAACAGTAACTAAAATCAACATCTAAGTTTGATTATAAGAAATCTGTGGTCAAAAATTTGGATGTAATAATAATGTTAGGCATATACATGCTCCTAAAATAATTTTGATCCTAAAAATACAGATGTGTAGGCCAGGTGTGGTGGCTCACACCTGTAATCCCAGTACTTTGGGAGGCTGAGGCGGGTGGATCACTTGAGGTCAGGAGTTTGAGACCAGTCTGGCCAAAATGGTGAAACCCCATCTCTACTAAAATTTCAAAAATTAGCCAGCCATGGTGGTGCACGCCTGTAATCCCAGCTACTTGGGAGTCTGAGGCATGAGAATCCCTTGAACCCGGGAGGCAGAAGTTGCAGTGATCCAAGATCGTGACACTGTACTCCAGCCTGGGAAATAGAGTGAGACTCTGTCTCAAAAAAAAAAAATACTTATGCATATGTATTCATATATATCTATACCTATCTATAAAGACAGATATATAGATACATACATATGCACACTCTCTCTCCCTCAGACATGAACTTACATATATAGATACATAAACCCAAAGAGGTAGACTTTAATCCTAATTTCAAATCAGAAAATATTCAAGATAAAGTTAAGAAAACTATCATTTAAAAATGCTCACTACGGCCAGGCGTGGTGGCTCATGCCTGTAATCCTAGGAGTTTGGGAGGCCGAGGCGGGCAGACTGCCTGAGCTCAGGAGTTTGGGTCCACCCTGGGCAACAGGGTGAAACACTGTCTCTACTAAAAATACAAAAAATTAGTCAGGCATGGTGGTGCATGCTTACAGTCCCAGCAACTAGGGAGGCTAAGGCATGAGAAGCACTTGAACCAAATGAAACAAGATCGCACCACTGCACTCTAGCCTGGGCCTCACAGCGAGACTCTGTTTAAAAACAAAAACCAGGCTGGGTGTGGTGGCTCACACCTGTAATCCCAACACTTTGGGAGGCCGAGGTGGGTGGATCGCCTGAGTTCAGGAGTTCGAGACTAGCCTGGTCAACATGGCAAAACCCTGTCTCTACTAAAAATACAAAAGTAGTTGGGCGTGGTGGCACGTGCCTGTAATCCCAGCTACTTGGGAGGCTGAGGCTGGAGAATCACTTGAACCCGGGAGGCAAATGTTGCAGTGAGCTGAGATTCCATCTCAAAAAACAAACAAACAAACAAACAAAAAAAACCACAACAAAAAACAACAAAAAAAACCCCTCATTATATTCCATATGTATTTTATATCCCCATTTGCAGTCTGATGCACTTTCTTGATCTTACTTCCCATAATTTTTACAACAATCTACAATGACTTCCTGTCTTTTCTAGCTCGAGTTGAATCCTTCCAGAACTTGCCACTTACATATATGAAGAAAGACTGGTAAACAGTGTAACATGCAAGTAAAAGAACAGATTCTAAAGCCAGGGAGATATGGGCTTGAGTCCTGGCTCCATTCTTTGTAAGCTGTGTGTTTGAGAAAGTTTCATGTCACTTTGAACTTAAAGTTTACAAGTAGGACTTCCTATTATGAGCTGTCCAAAGAAGAAAAAATTCAAGTCTGGTTCTGCAAGATATGCTGACCATACCTAAATTTAGACAGCTTCAGCCATGTAATTTAACTCCATGTTGGCCCTAAAGGAAAAGGGAAATTTTCCTGGTGGTCAGTGCATTAAATAATGTACATAGTTGTTCATTTTGCCTGGAGGGAGAGATGGCCAAAGATACAATTCTACACTGAGTCATGGGTTCCAGCCAATGGCTTGACAGGATGGTTGGGAAATTAGAAGAGACACTATTGCAAAATGTGTGAAAAGAAGTCTGGGAATGGATTTTGTGCGCAGACTTCTCCAAATGGGCACAGAGTGGAAGATATTCATGTTCCATATCAATGCTCACCAAAAGGATAATCAGCAGAGGAGTATCTCAATAATCAGGTGGACAAGATGACCCATTCTTACGTCCATCAGCCTTTCCTAGCAATCCTGTTTTCACAATGCCTCACAGACAAAATGACCATGTCAGCAGAAATGGAGGTTGGGCACGGGCTCAACAACATGGGAGTTCCACTTATCAAGGCTAGTCTGGCTATAGTCACTGCTAAGTTCCCAACCTACCAAATAGACAGACCAACACTGCATCTCCATTTGGCACCATTTCTTGGGGGAAGGGAGGGGATCATGCAGCCATCAGTGTCAGGTTGATTCCATTGGACCATTTCCATTGTTGAAAAGGCAGCACTTTGTTTTCGCTTGAATGTACATTTACTAAGTGTGTAGATTTATCTACTCTCCCTAAAACTCTTCTTAAATACTGTCATCCATGGACTTGCAAAAATGCCTTATTAAGCATCACTGTATAGCATGCATCACTGATTTTGGTGAAGAAACTCATTTTACAGCAAATGAGTGTAGCAATGGGCTCATGTTTATGGGAGTCACTGGTATTGCCATGTTTCCTATCATTGATAGAATGGAGTAATAACTTTTTGAATGTTAGTTACAGTAACAGCTGTATAATACCACCTTGCAAGGCTGAGGTAATGCCTCCCAGAATGCTGAATATGCTCTAAATAAGCAAAAATACATGGTGCTATTTTCCCAGAGCCAGGATTTATAGATCTGGGAATCAAGAGGTGAATATGGGAGTGGTTCCTTTCACTATTATCCCTAGTGATCCACTAGAGAAATGTTTGTTTCTTGTTTCCATTACTTTAGGCTTTGCTGTTCTAGAAGTCTTAGGTGTCAACTACGGATCATAGCAATGGTACCATTAAACTGGAAATTCAGAGTGCCACCCTGAGAGTAAGAGGAAACAGTGTTTTTAGTCTTATGAGGAAAGGTTGCCATCATGCTAGTAGAAGCATGTGTTGCTACTCTTTGTTTGAAATATAGGTATGTTTAGAAAAGATGTACGCTGATATGAAGTTGACACAGGGTAAATTACTGTGGCTCTTTGAGTGTCAACTTTGCTAAGTTTGAACTACTTACACCCTTCCCCTTATATTTTCAGATTAGAGTTGGCCACAAGAATAACAAACAATGTATGAGATAGGAAAGATGAACATGAAACACCAACCATTTTATATTTAGAAAGTGGGCATAGAGCACCAACACTGTGGCAGCTTATGCAATTTGTTGCTGATCTGGCCTGCCACACTGACAGCTATTCAAAATCCCATCAATTGTTCTCCTTCAGCTTTTTTGAATTCTGGGCCAGTTGAATGTGCAGCTCTATAGTGAAGGGCATCAATTTCTCCTGCAGGTCATCCATGTCATCTTAGATAGAGTAAGTGAGAAAAAGGCACACCTTCCAATTTGTATTCCTGATTTCAGTGTTCCCAATTCCAGTTGGTCCTAGCTCTTCTCTACTTCACATGCAGCTTTCTTCCTTTACTGAGAACCATTCAACACCAGACATGGAGGCAATAACATTTTAAAGAGTTCTCCCCCAGCTCCCATATTTGCATTCATTTTAATGCCCATAATTAATCCTGTATTGCATACTACTCATACTGGTTCTGCCCCACTCATTAAATCCTGATACAATTAGTATGCAAAATATACCAAAAAAAATCTATGAATGAGTAAGACAAATAACCAAATAGAAAAGCAGCAACATGAACAAACAAAAATCACAAAATAGAAGAAAGCAAAGAGCTAATACAGGATATCCAGCCTCATTAGTAATCAGAGAAATACAAATTAAAACACGAGCTACTCTTTTTTTTTTTTTTTTTTGAGACTGAGTCTCGCTCTGTTGCCCAGGCTGGAGTGCAGTAGTGCAATCTTGGCTCACTGCAACCTCCGCCTCCTGGGTTCAAACGACTCTCCTGCCTCAGCCTCCCAAGTAGCTGGGACTAGACTACAGGCACACGCCACCCTGCCCGGGTCATTTTTGTATTTTTTTTTTTTTTTTGAGACTGAGTCTCGCTCTGTTGCCCATGCTGGAGTGCAGTGGCGCGATCTCAGCTCACTCCAACCTCCACCTCCCTGGTTCACGCCATTCTCCTGCCTCAGCCTCCCGAGTAGCTGGGACTACAGTCACCCGCCACCACGCCCAGCTAATTTTTTGTGTTTTTAGTAGAGATGGGGTTTCACCATATTGGCCAGGCCAGTCTCAAACTCCTGACCTCGTGATCCGCCCAACTCAGCCTCCCAAAGTGCTGGGATTACAGGTGTGAGCCAGTGCTCCCAGCCATGAGCTACTATTTCACACTCATCAAAGGAACAAAAATATTAAAATGTTTGACAACTCTAAGAGTAAGTATGGAGGTGGAACAAGAGGAAGTTGTTTACGTTGCTGGTGAAACTGTAAACCATTTAACGAGTTTGGAGAATGATTTAGAAATACTGTAAACGGGCAATCCCTAAGACCTACCAATTGCACATCAAGGAGGGACCATAGAGAAACTTTCAAATAGTAAAAATGAGGTTGGGCACATTTAATGATCTCTGTCTAGAGAATAACGATACTAATATATAACAGAGCTTGAGAAACAGACTGATTGAAGTTGGTTATCCAGAGCAGGAGAAGGTCTGTACTGCCAACTGTGGTAGATATCCCCTAGAATAGTGCCAAGTGGTTCCTGCCATCAGGTAATCATGCCCTTGTATAATCTCCTCCCCTTGTGTGTCAGCTTGATTTGATGACTCGTTTCTTGTGAATAGAATGTGGTAGAGGTGATATGTCACGTGTAAGATTGGGTTACAAAAAGCTCCTGTCTTGGGCACCCTCTCGCACTCTTAAGTGATGCCAGCTACTATATCATCAGCTGCTCTATGGAGAGACTCACATGAGAAAGGAATGATGTTCCAGTCAACATTCAGCAAGATCATTAGGCCAGCCAACATTCTTATGAGTGAGTTTAGATGTGCTTCTTCCGCAAGTTGTGCCTTGAGAGGATTGCAGCCCTGTCTGGCAGTTTGGTTGTAGAAATGTCAGATCTTGAGCCAGGAGCACCCAACTAAGTCATGCTCAGATCTGACCCGCAGAAACTATGAGATAATAAGTGCTGTTTTAAGCCACCGAGTTTTGGAATAATTTGCAAAACAGCAATATAGAACTAATATGCCTTCCAATAATCATTGCAACCCACAATGATAAGCAAATTCTTAATTTCAGACTGATGGGGACTCTGAATTACCTAAAGCCACTCATTAATGCATTAATTCAAACTAGTTCAAAGCCACCAAATCCTGTGATAAACTTATAAAAAAACTTTGCAAAGCCTATGCTTTTATGGAGTTTTGTATGCAGGCAATAAACAAATAAATAAGTTAAATATATCTTAAGGGTGGGCTGCATGTGGTGGCTCATGCCTGTAATCCCAGCACTTTGGGAGGCAGAGGCGGGTGGATCACTTGAGGCCAGGAGCTCGAGACCAGCCTGGCCAACATGGTGAAAACCCATCTCTACTAAAAATACAAAAATTATCTGGGCGTGGTGGTGGGTGCCTGTAATTCCAGCTACTCGGGAGGCTGAGGCAGGAGAATCACCTGAACCCAGGAGGCAGAGGTTGCAGTGAGCTGAGATTGTGCCACTGCACTCCAGCCTGGGCGACAGAGTGAGACTGCATCTCAAATAAATAAATATATATATTAAGTGAGATTATGATAAGTGATATAGAAAAAAGTAAAGAAGCAGGAGAGAGAAAGCCAGGCCAAAATAAAGTCTGCAATTTTAGAAAGGATAAAGGCCTCTTCTGAAAAGATGACATGAACAAAACCCAAAAAGGTGTGAGGGAGTCATACAGAATCCAGAAGTGCATGCCACCCAGAGGGAGGAGCCAGTAGAAACCTGTTGATGCAGGAGGTAAACTGGCCAGTGTGGCATTTAGGGGACCTGTGTACCTTTCTAAGGACTTTAGCATTAACTCTGGAATGAAATGAGAATTAGGTTTTGAATGAAGAGTCATACAGAACTAGACTATGTTTTAAAATGAACACTGGCTGATGAGCTGAAAAAAGATTGTGTGCGGTGGTGGGAGGCAGGTTTGGAGGACAGAAACTGCGGAGACAAGAAGGCTGGTTACAAAGTTTTTAATAATAATCTCCGTGAATATAATGGTTCAGACCAGGGTGGGAATGATGAAGGATGTGAAAAATGGTCAGTTTCTGAACACAGATAGTCCCCTACTTAGGATAGCTCAACCTATGATTTTTTGACTTTGAGGGGTTTATCTAGATGTAACCCCATCATAAAATGAGGAGCATCTGAACATACAATGGTTCAACTTTTTGACTTTACAATGGGTATGTAGGGTATTAATTGTATTTTCAATTTACAACATTTTCAATTTGCGATGGGTTTACTGGGATGTAATCCCAAGTCAAGAAACATCTATAGAGTTTCAAGGAAGATTCAACAGGATTTTCCAGCCAAATAAATTAATTTGTAAATTACATATGTGCATATATTCACTGAAAGATACCTGGTGTAAGTCATTAAACCAGAGGAATACATGTTTTACTAATCCTACATTCAAATATTTGCTATTCATAATCCCCTGTAATCTATACCCACTGCTATTGTATGGCTCCCAGGCAATATAATGACCATTTGCAATGACTTTTTAAAGATTTAAATCACATTTTATTTTTTCAATTGTGCTATATTTTAATAAGCAGTAGAGTGCTTACATGACAAGTTGGTTTTTTAAACAATTCTGTCATTACAGCAACTGTGATGGTCACTGATGTTTCCACTCTTTTGGGGTAACTCTGCCAACAGGGGATAGGTTCCATTCTATTCCAATCTGAGTGGCCGTAAACACCCATGTAGCAACACAGAAAGCGGTTCCACTGGCTAGCACAGCATTACCATATTTATCATGAAAATCTGGTGAGTGTTTTACATGGCTATGTCTTGCCATGCTTTGCAGAATGCTTCGAATCTTGAGACTGCTTAGTGCATTTCTGGCCAAGGGAAACATCATGAAGGATTGCAGTTGACTTCAGCTACTGGTCTATTTTGTTGCAAAGAGGCTGGAAAGAGAGAAAAGATATGCATTGATGTCCAATCGTCATTCAATTCCTTCCGCTTTGAATGTTTGGCTACATCACCCCTTGGAGTGGTGTTCAGGAATGTGAGTTTTGATATAACAATATCTGAATTTGAATCCCAGCTTTGCCACCGATTAGCTATATGAACTTGGGGCAACTATTTAACCTCTTTTTGCCTCAGCATTATTACGTGTGATAATCCAAAACAAAACAACAACAAGGTAAGCATGTAATAAATGTTAGCTTTTCTACTCATCACAAATATCCAATGCATTGACTCTACAGACTACAAACTTATTAACATGGCTACAACAGACAGAAAGTCACAGAACACGCCATGCCTCCTCACTCTCCTCCTCCTCGTTTTCTCCCTCCTGCTTAACCCCTTTCCTTCTCCTTCTTTAACTGTAATACTTACCTTCCCCCTCCTACAGGCAAAATTCTGCTTGCCTTTGAAATTCCGCTCTAAGAGTTACCACTTCTGTGAAGTCTTTTCGATATCTCACTAAGTTGAATACACCCCTTTGTCTCTGGGTTATCACACAATTTACAACCTTTTTTTCATAACACTTAACATTGTGGAATTATCTTTTTAAATAGAAATATTTTGGGGAAGCAGTTTTGGTTCACAGCGAAATTGAGCAGAAGACATTGAGAGTTCCCATGTACCCTGACCCTATACACCCACAGCCTCCCTAGCTATCAACATCTTCCACCAGGGTTGTACATTTGTTGGAATCAATAAACCTACATTGACATTTCATGATTACCCAAAGTCCATAGTTTACATGAAGGTTCACTCCTGATATTGTACATTCTATAGGTTTTAACAAATGTATAATGACATGTATCCATCATTTTAGTATTATACAGAATAGTTTCAGTGCCCTAAAAAGCCCTCTGTGCTCTGCTTATGTTACCGAAACACCAAAGGTTTGGTCTCTGTCCTGCTGCTCACCACACAGAAAGCCAATCACTGAGACACCAAGTATTGCCAAGGAAGAAGGGTTTAATCAGGTGCTGCAGCGGAGGAGATGGGAGCTCAGTTTCAAATCCATCTCCCTGACTTAAACCAGGGCTTTATATAGCAGGCAAGAAATGTAAAAATGTGTAAGAAAACAGGCATTTGGGAAGAGCAAGGAAGCAATCATGGTGAATGATGGGTCCAGCATCTGGTGTGGTGATCTGGTTTCATTTTTTTTTTTTTACTTTTTGTGAGAGGCCTAAAGGTCATTTCCTGAGGAAGGAACTCAGATAAAACAAATAAAAGTTTCAAGCTTCTTAACACTACAAGGGTCAATTTCTATGTTTATCAAAAAGAACAGTCTACAGGGCAATGGTTCGGTTTCACCTATTCATCTTTCTGTTTTGACTTACTCCTGGCAACCACTGATCTTTTTACTGTCTCCACAGTTTTGCCTTTTTCAGAATGTCATATAGTTGTAATCATACAGTATACCTGTTCAGACTGGCTTCTTTCACGTCAAAATATACTTTTAAAGTTCATTCATATCTTTTTGTGGCTCGAGAGTGCATTTCTTTTTAGTGCTAATTAATATTCCACTGTCTGGATGCGCCACAATTTATCTATTATTTTACTGAAGGACATCTTGATTGCTTCTAAGATTCAATTAGTACGAATACAACTGCTGCTGCTATAAACATCTGTGGGTAGGGTTTTGTCTGAATATATTTTTAACTAATTTAGGTAAATATCAAGGAGCATGATTGCTGAATCACATGGTAATAATTTGTTTAGTTTTATAAGAAACTGCCTAACTGCCTTCCAAAGTGGCTGTACCATTTTGAGTTCCCACCAGCACTGAATGAGAGTTTCTTTTGTTCCACATCCTGGCCAGCATTTGATGTTGTTAGTGTTCTGGATTTGGGCCATTCTAATCGGTAAATAGGTGTTTCATTTGCAGTTCCCTGATGACATATAATGTCCAGCATCTTTTTATATGCTTGTTTGCCATCTTCATCTCCCCTTTGGGAAGTATCTATTTCAGGCCTTTCACTTATTTTAAAAATTCAGGTTGTTCATTTTCTTATTGTTGAATTTTAAGAGTTCTTTGTATACTCTGGATAACAGTCCTCAATTCGATATGGATTTTGTAAATACTTTCTTCAAGCCTGTGGTTTGCCTTGTCATTCTCCTAAGGAATTATCTTTTTATTCTCTTCTGATAAACTGCAAGTTCTCCAAGAGCACGGGAGGTAACTGCATATAAAGTAGCTGACACAAAAGCATAAAAAGATCTTTTTAAAACCAATCTGAAATATAAGTGAATATTGGTATCCTCATAAGAAGCTAAAATGAATACTAAGAACAAGCCAAAATACAATGAAATTAGATGTGCATTTCATAATAGCCAAAATTATTTTATTTCTTAGATAGTTACAAGAAATCTGGAAGTAGAAACATAAAATAATTCTTTAAATTTATCTTCCTGTGTGCAAGTTGTCAAACAACACTCTGTCTTCAGCAATGACATATCTTAACTGTGGCCCAAACATAGGCAACACAGATATAAAAGGCCCTGAGGTCAATACTTGTAAACATAACTATTCACTGAGATTTTCCAGCTCAGAAGACTTTATTCCAACTTTGAAAACAAGACCCCAAGGTTCTCTTTTATTTCCTACCATATGGTAAGTGGTACTCATCATGATTGTGACAAACAGGGCAACCAGAGCCAAATTAATTTCTTCCGAGGTTCAAGATATTCAAAAATGTTTCCTGTTAGTCATGAATCTTCCCACCCAAAGACACCAAGGTTTTCATTTGAATTGAATTCAGAGAGTAGGCAGAAGGTGACATCGGTCAGGGTATGACAGGTGCAGCCTTAATCCAGTACAAAAGGACCTGTGCCACACATTGCTTTCATTCTTTAGGAAGACACATAACCAAAGAATGATTTGTGATAACAGGGATTTCTAGTGGGTCGGCTCATGCTTGCTGCTTTATGACAAATTGATTTCATTTTTCTTATACTCATGATGTTACATTTAAATTCAGATCCTTTGTCTCTAGTGACATTGATCACATTTCTTAGAAGCTTAGTTCATCCTTTGGCTATTCCCATATCTATAAAGCTTTTCTTTTCCATCTAGCCTGAATTTGCTTGAACCAGTAAGTCTATTACTAAGAATTCTCCTTTAGGAAATCCTTCCATAGTTTGCAGTTGGCATTTCATCCTATAATAAACAAACTGCAGTCTCTTTGCTCTTTTTCTTTTCCTTGTCGGCATCAGCTACATCCGTCTCAACTGCCTTCAGATCTATCTTATCTTTATCTTTATAAAATACATGTAAAAGCTAAGAAAATTCAAGGAATTTTCCATATTGTTTAAACCCATATTACATACCTCTACAATAAATTTTGTGTTATCAGTAAGTTCTACTCCTATTATCTAAAGAACTAAAGCTACAGGTTCTAATATCCATATGAAAGCATAAAAAAGAAATTCAATAATACAGTAGGTAAAGGAAATGTTTCTGAAAGTAGATCTTTCTGACAAAAATAGACTACAAAAAGATAGAGGAAGACAGATTTCTCTAGGTAGTAAAAACAAAGTAAAAATTCCCTCATGCCCATGGCAGTAAAAGAAATATATTCTGAATAAATATAAATGGTTAAAGGGAGTGAAGTATTCATTGAAGTTGAAAGACTGATTGTGTCATCTATTATATGTAGTCATCTTAAAGTTCTTTCTGCAAAAAATAACTAATACTTGATCTCAGTCTAACTACAATAAGGAAGTATATAAATCTGAAGCTTCACTGGTAACGATAATAATTTCAAATCGCTGAAGGCTATCAAAAGAAGTAAAACAACAGTGTAGTAAGGAAACTAACATTTATTGAGTATATACCTGTGTGTTAAGACATTGTGCCAAGATTTTGCACATCTGAAAAAATGGTGTGGAAGGATGACTGTTTAACCTTGTTTTACACCTAAGAACAAATGACAGGAAAGGATGTGAATGTAAGTCCTCTGATTCTAAATCCAACTAATTCTTCAACCATACCATGTTTTCTTAAAGTGTATTCAACTCTGAGTATTGGAAAATGATCAAACAAACCAAACCAAACCAAACCAAACCAAAACAAAACCAAGCTGGTTACCAGAGACGGCTCTTTAATTGGAAATGGTTCACAGCACTTTGCTATTTATTTACCTATTAACTACTGTACGTTACAGCCTGGGATAGGTGTCATCAGTACAATGTCTACTCTAAAGAAGCTTATGGTATAGTGGAGAAATAAATAATTATTGCTCTACATAAGGAAGTAGGCTAGAAATTAGCACAGGGTGTATTTAGTTCACAGAGGAGGGGGCATTTTATCCTGAGATCCTAGGAATGGTTTTAGAAGAGATGATACCTAAGCTAGATCTTGAAATATTATTTTGAAATAGACAGAAACAAAAATTGTTGGTGGGGAGGAATACACAGATGGAGAAGCAAAACCTAAGCACATAGGCTGGAATTAATACAGAGACAAGGCAATCTAGTGAGCTCGGTAACACTACATAATAAGCATTGAAGCAACAAATGCCCAACAGATGAGCCTGGAGACATGAGAAAAGAATGGCACACTGGGGACTTTAAATGCTTTGCTATGGCATTTGACTCAATTCTACAGGTCAGTGTTTCCCATTATTTAAAAAAACAGTTGTCATACTCACAACCTTTGCTGTTGAGTTAAAAATGAGAATTTTTAATTTATTAATAAATTAAATCAAAATTCATTTTTAATTTTTTATTTTCATAATATAAAAATAATATGAGACCTGGATGATGCAGCTTATCAATTTCTAGTGTCTCTGTTTATCTTTGTTCTGCATTTTAGCTACAAAGGTATATAGCAATTATTTGCCCTGGGTTAATGCAAAAAGAATGGATGCAGCTTCTATGTTAAAGTGTTCGTTTGCAAGGGACAAAATAAAGAATTAGAAGAATTGAGTCATACCAAAGCTTACTAACCACAGACATGTGAAAATAAAAGAACTACGATCACTACAAACAGTGTTAGAGTTTCAGGACAATGTTAACTGCCACACTGTTAATATGACAAATTTGATCTTTATTTGTTGTATAGTTTGTTTCATTTTTTATTTGAAAACATGTTTTGGTTTTATCGTTGTATTAAGCTCCCAATATAATGAAGATCAATTCAGTTTCAAGTTTACCCATATGTAAGTGATTTTGTAATAAAATAATTTAAGATGGTACAAGTGATGAAATAACTTTAAGAAGATTCCAAACGTAACTCAAGTTTGAGAAACATTCCTGTAGGTGAGGAGAAACTATTGATTGGTGTAATCAGAAAACACCTTTTACAAACATAATTGTTAGGTGTAAAATGGATGGAGAAATGACAAAAATGCCAAAAATTTAAGATGTTAGTTAACTATTGATGGCAATGCTTGATGAAAAAGAAAATAATGATCTAAATTAAGTACTCATACCAGAAATAGAAAGAAGATAGAATCGAGAAATATAAATAAAATAAAAATCAGATCAATTTAGTAAGTAAGTTACTCTAACTAAATTGAGTATTCCATTCACTTAACCTCTGGGTTGATTTCACCCAAAACCTCTGTGCTGATTTCTGTTCAAAATCAGCAGATATTGACACTGTAGCTTGTTGCTGACCTTGGGAATAAGAGTTTGGGTGATCTAGGCACCGAATACTGAAAGGTCAAAGCATACATAATTAAGGTGTGCCACAGAAAGGCAGGTTTAGATGCCTGAGTAGAAGGCGGAAGCATCTTCAAAAGGATTTGCTGTATGATCCAAAAACAAAATAATAACTGTATCCAGTCTAAGTAAGTATAGCCCAACATGGACAAACAAATGACCCACTTAGCTTCGATATAGGCTTTTTATGTAATTTCAAGAAGAAAACAAAACAGAGTCCTATTTCTCAAATTGCCCAGATATTACTCTTAAATAGTTCAGAGGAAGATGAAGCTCAAGAAGGCATTAAGGGGTATATCAGGGTTTCCCAATCTGGATACAACTGATATTTTGGTATGAATAATTCTTTGTTGGAGAGGGGAAAAGTAATCCTGTGCATTGTAAGATGTTTAGTAGCATCCCTACCTCTACCCACTAAATAACAGCAGTAGTATCCCCCAGTTTTGACACCATAAATGTCTCCAGACCTTGCTAAATGTTACCTGGGGTGCAAAATCATTCCCAGTTCAGAACCACTGCTGTATATACAGAAAGGTGTATCCTCCCCTATCACTTCTCCACCATGAATGACACCATTCTATACAATAGAGAAGGCAACTTAAAATCTAAGAAAATAAATTATCCTGGTCCCTACCATGGGATGCAAAAATGTTGCCCATCAACATTTTTCCTGAACTAATCCCAATATTTTAAATGGTTTATGATACAACTCAGATGAATCACTTAATCTACCTGGACAGCTGCTTACCCCCTATAAAATAAAAAAGTTGAACTAATTTAGTTTTTCCAAACCTATCTGATCGTAAAAGTCATCTGGAATCTTTATTACAAAATGTAGATTCCTGGGCTCAATTTCAAACGTACTGTAACAGAGTCTCCAAGGGGAGTAGCCTGAGAATCTGTATTTTTTAAAACAAATTCTCAGGAGAGTTTTATCATCAGAAATATTTATGGAACATTGAGTCAGATAATCTCCAAGGTACTATCCAGCTCTAACACTCTGGGCTTTTCCTTGGCGGAAAAATAAAAAGAAGCATTTTAGGAAGACCATTTATTCTTTTAGGCCACCGAAAGAGTACAATAGTAATTGAATCTACTACCATGGTAATTTAGAAAGCAGTACCTGAGTGACCTGAAAGAGTTATAGGGACCCCCTGGGAATAAGTTAGTCAAGAGAAACATTTGGTAGCATTTAAAAACATTAAAAGCATTAGTAATACAGGTGTTCTGCTGTATAAATGAATGATACGCTTTTGGAGCTAGGACTCCTGGACATTACTCAACTGAAATACCTTGATTTCCACTTGCTTTTATTTCCACTCTTCTTTTTACAGCTTCATGGTATCAATGCAAAATAAGAAACAATAAAAAAGGCAATCTTCTTGAAATGGAAATGCACATAACCTGCGGTGTCTTCAGTTCATTTATGTATTTGTCAGCAGATGATGATGCTCAAGTAGGGATTAAGTGTACACGGTGCAAAGTGTCCCCTTTCACAATGTATTCAAGTTTTCAGCCATTTCATAACAGGAAATATGGGAACTCTGAAAGAAGCAACGCCGCTGGTAAAAATGCTGAACAATGGTTCTATTTTATATGTAATGGCATCATCTCCTAAGTCACTGAATTGATGGATAGTACAACCATTTGCTTAAGGCTGTGTTTTATGTCACTTTATTAAGCCTAAAAAGTTACAGAAATGGATGCTACCTAAACAAACAGAAAGGCAGATTATAGCAGTGAATTGTTATGCCTGGAGGAAAAATAAGACAGTGGACAAAGAACCTGTGAGCTGGTGTCCTCAAATGCCATATGTTGCCTGAAGGGTAAAGGGATATTGAGGTAGGCACTCTCGCTCACATTCTTCCCAGTCACAGTCTAAATGAACAGATCATTTCTATCCCATATGGAGTGTTGAAAGTATTCAGTAATGTCCAGTCTGAGAATAATCACAGTGTTCATTTAGGCAGTTTCCTTTATGGAGCAGATCACATTAGGGTGGTTCATTCATTAAGTACCCATAATATTTTCTTTAATCATAAGGTCCTTCCAACTATACTCACTCTTTTCCCTTTCTGATAGCTATGAGTAAGAGATAACAAAACAGTGGCATACAGGTTGAAGGCTTTTCCTTGTGTCACACTGTGAGTCGGTGTCCCAACTGTGCAACAATTCTTATTTTGTTCATTATTAAACTTCAAGTAGGCCCAACACATTTCCTCAAAGTGGATGTCTATGTTATTTTGACATTACAGTATCTTTCAAATATGTACAGTTCACCAGCTAAGGTCCCAAAATGTGCTAGTCCCTTAGTGTAATCACATTTCTGCATTCAAATCTTCAGCTTTGCAGGGCAAGATCACAATTACTTTGCACAGGTATCTAAAAAGGACAAACCTCTGAGAATCTGTCTCATGCTAATGGAACTCTCAGAAACTGATGTATAAACTGGAATGTAGGAATGTATTTCATTAACTTAAGAAAAGTATATTCCATCCCAATGGCTAAAATACATAGTCTCTTAGCTTTAATAGTTTGACAGTGATTCCAATTGAAAAGGGATCTTATGTCAGTATTTCCCAAAATATGCCTATTTCACTAGTTCTCTTTGATGTTATATTAATAGAAGTTACTTGAAAACGGGGTTTCGATGTTATCTAAGTTTTGAGAAGTATGCAGCTAACAAAATCAAATTTTCTTTATTGAAGTATTTTTCCAACCTCTATTGTGCTAAACAGTGATTCTTTGAGAGGGATGGCACGTGGTGTATTCCAAATGTAGCTAAACATGCCACGCTTTTTTTCCCCCTGAAGCATATCTCCAGATTAGTGTTTTGCAGAACACAATTAGGGGAAAACCAAAGGATGCCTCTGTGTTCTCAATATTGTTACATCACTGTACTCATTTCCAAAGGCTTAATGGATGCAGGAGGCATCTCACAAACTAAATCATTTCCTTGTGGGAACTTTTAACATAAGATTCAAGGAGTACAGGGTGTGTGGTAATCCCACTTTGTCTTAACAACACTCATAAGAGCAATGAACTCTAGCCTTCATTATATGATTCTAACTTTGGCAGTTTTAATATTTGTGCAGATGTTTCTCTGGTTTCAACATCTGAAATTGACCCAATGGTCCCATAGGTTTTTTTTTTTTTTTTTTTTTTTTTGTATAAACGTAGAAAATTGACCCTTCTTGTTTTAAAGCTTGAAACTTACATTTGTTTCATCTGAGTTCCTTCCTCCGAAAAGGACCCCCAGGCGTCTCAAAAAGCATCAAAGTACCAGATCCCCGCATCCAGACAATGGGACACCAGTCCCCTCATTCATCATGATTACCTCCTTAGGCCTCCTGAGCTCCTATTTTCCTATGCATTGCTACCTTTCTTCCCTGCTATAAACCCTTAATTTCAGTCGGTCGGAGAGATGAATTTGAGATTGATCTCCCTCCCATCTCCTTGGCTATAGCAGCCAACCTCTGCTATAATCGTTGTCTCAGTCATTGGCTTTCTCTGTGGTGAGCAGCAGAACCTAGACCAAACCCTCAGTGTTACGGTAACACATCCATCTTTATTAATTAAATAGACTCTGAATAAAAATATTTCATGATTCTACGGTGGCCATTAAAGGTGAATCAATGACCCCTCATTGCATAATTTGAAACTTTCATTAAAACTTTGAAATGGACTTGTCAAAGTCATTTCTGCCTTCAATCTATCACTGATATATTTAGGTAAAAGTATACAGGAAACATTGGCCTGTTTAACTTTTAGATATCAAAGATATTTTAATTTTTTTTTTTTTTTTTTGGGAGACGGAGTCTCTCTCTGTCACCTAGGCTGGAGTGCAGTGGCGTAATCTCGGCTCACTGCACCCTCCACCTCCCAGGTTCAAGCAATTCTCCTGCCTCAGCTGGACTACAGGCGCACGCTGGCACGCCCGGCTAATTTTGTTGTGTTTTTAGTAGAGACAGGGTTTCACTGTGTTGTCCAGGCTGGTTTTGAATTCCTGAGCTCAGGCAATCTGCCTGCCTCAGCCTCCCAAAGTGCTAGGATTACAGGTGTGAGCCACTGTGCGCCCAGCCAGATATTTTAATTTTTAAAGACACATTTACCAATTGTTTCCATTTTGCATTAAAATTGTTTGCAGTTGCCAACCAGAACTCAAGCCAGTAAGGGTCCAGTCCAGAAGTTAATTTTGATAAAACTACCCATTTAGATTGGAATATTTAGCACTGCAAAGTAATCTTTTCCACTTTGCTTCTGCAAACTCCAGATTATTTATTTCCAACTTGGACTATCTCTGTGCTCCTAAATTCTGCTCAAAATATACCTGTTAATTAATCTTTTTATGAATAAGGCTCTTGTTATTGCTATCACCTACATAACTTATGGTGCATTTGCAGAGAAATTTCATCTGATGAGAAGAACACATAACAGCATTGAAGTAGTAACTCTAATCATTGCAAGTTGTTTTACTAGGCCAGTGCTTTCAGTATAATTTTCTTTTTTTCACTTTCATAACATTTTGGAGACTTTAAAAAAACTTTTAACAAGATATTGGTAAAAATAACTTTTAACAAGATATTTTACCTATCCTTTTTTCCCCCTTGGATTCATTATTTGTAAGTGAGAAAAACTGGCCAGAGGGGCAAATTTTGGTACACTGATTTTTTTTTTCCTTCTTGGAGATGCCTCAGCAGAAACAGTGAGACAGGATGCACTTTGCTAAACTTTGAGGCAGGGTGCTTATTTTAGTGAACTGATATTTCATTTTAGTTTTTCTTTTAAGTTCCTGAGGGAAGGATCTTAAGGAAGAAAGCAAGCCTAAAAGAGGTTACCCATCTAAAAACATGCAACAAAAAATCAGAATACAGATTTTTGTTTTGAAATCCTACAATTTCCAATTACATTCTTGTTTCAGAGAGGTTACAAGGTTTCAACCTCTATTTCATTAATCTAACGGAGTCTAAAATTTCTTAGTCTAAAAGGGCACCCCTAAACTAAATTAACATAATCATTTGAATATTTGTTAATTAGAAAAGTAAGATTTCTATGCAAATAGGCCAGAATTTTCAAACACTACATACAGTTTATATAGTTTAGAGCCACTGTTGATAATGGAATGGTAGGTTTTCTTATACAGATAATGTATTTTATCATATTCATCAAATAAAAAACCATCAGATCTGAAAGACCTAGAGATCACTTTATATTGCCCTTTAATATTTTAATAATCTTTTGGTCACTGGCCATTCATGACTTGATGCATGTTGAAGAACAATGTGGGTAGAAATTAGAGTGTGAATGGCAAATAGTGAATACACAGAACCTAATACTCCTTTCCTGTCTTTACACTCTATTTGAGGAAGAGGCAGAGAGCCAAACTCATATATGTGTTTTCTAATGAAAAGTAATTATAAAAGTGGCACAAAGATCTAAGTGTAGAACAGGTAAGGGACCTAAATCTTTTGCCCTCCTCTAGAATCAGGGCATTGACCAAAAGTGGAACATGGAGTACGCTGTCACCAGAGGTAGGCAGAATGGATATTGAATGGGGCGGAAACAAAAGATGTCCATTATACATTGAAAGTACAGTGGAAACAAAGAGGTTTATTCATTGAGAGAGACCAGTGGACTAGATTTTCTAAAGTTTCTTCCTCCTCTATGATTTTGTTTCTATATCTAAAGTTTCATATAAGTGTGATACACTGCCCCAGAGGAGTCTAAGGCTGGGGCAAATCTACAATGTGTGAGGATGGGAACACGCAGTCTTTTTAAGGAACTTGTTTCCACAAATAAAAGTTGCCCTTTCCAAGGTTTTTAGTGCATGACAAGATCCCTTAGAAAACCCTAAATAGCACTATTTTGTTACTTAAACTTATTTTGTTTACTTAAACTTGATTAAACTGAGCTCCTATTATGTGACTACAGCCTACTAAACACAGGAATTACCACAAAAATAATGGATAAGAATGATTTATCTTTTCAGGAATGCTCAGCAGAAGAGGCAGATAATGATAAGGTTTCAATGTGCAAAAAGTAATAAAAAATATGATCAGGCTGCTATGTCACCAAAAATACGAGACATCTTTCCCAAACAAACAGACCAGGAAAAGCCTTCTGGAGTAAGTTTACCTATATAACATTTGTTATACAAGTAAACTCGTGTCATGGGGGTTTCTTGTACAGATTATTTCATCACCCAGGTATCAAGCCTAGTATCCATTAGTTATTTTTCCTAATCCTCTCCTTTCTCCCGCCCTCCACCCTCCAAAAGACCCTAGTGTGTGTTGTTCCCCTCTATGTGTCCATATATTCTCATCATTTAGCTCCTACTATTTTATTTTATTTTATTTTAATTTTCTGAGTCAGAGTCTTGCTCTGTCGCCCAGGCTGGAGGGCAATGGCGCAATCTCGGCTCACTGCAACCTCTGCCTCTCACGTTCAAGCGATTCTCCTGTCTCAGCCTCCTGAGTAGCTGGAATTACAGGTGTGTGCCACCACGCCTGGCTAATTTTTGTATTTTTAGTAGAGACGGGGTTTCACCATTTTGGTCAGGCTGGTCTTGAACTCCTGACCTCGTGATCCACCCGCCTCAGTGTCCCAAAGTGCTGGGATTACAAGCATGAGCCACTGTGCCTGGCCTTAGCTCCCACTTATAAGTGGACTTTTCTTTACCTATCAAGGATAAAATATAGTTTTCAAACACTTCTCCTTTAAAGGTGACCTTCAAGTGCAACCATATATAATCAAGAGAATCTCCTTTAATGTCAAATTCCTAATGACAACATATATAATATTGATATTATACTTAAGCATCACATTGGAATAAAGCTCCTTCTGGCTTTTTGCCAATGATGTAACACATTTTAATCTTGATTGAACATCATGTTGTAATCACCATAAAATTTGTCTTTAACGTTACTATGAAATAATAGCCGATATGCCTCACAGACAACTTTAAGAACAAATGTAATTTATAATACTGAATATATACAAAATAACCAGAACCAAGATAGTTAAAATCTAATTGTGCTTAGAATTAACAGTATCTAAAGTGGAGCCATTTATATTTACTTCAAAGTTCATGATGTTGCAGCAACACCTATAACTTTCTGATTTACATTAAAGAACCAGAAAGAATAAATTTAAAAATCTTGGAACCAATACCGGCCAATTCAATAGTAGCCATGCTTCATAAGCACATGCTTCATCCAGGACCAGGCTTAAGGTAGATTTATGAAGGTATTCCCTTAAGTATGTCTTACAATAATTGTCACAAATTATCTTAAGAGCCTACAAATTATTACTGCTCAAATACTGGCAACGACCAAAAATATTGATAAAGCATATACCCACCATGAAAGTACCCTACATAAAACATTATTTTATTTAACTGAAGAAAATAGTCTCAAAACAAAAAAATACTTTAGGCTAAAACAGCAATTTATACTGTGTGAACTGTACACAGCATGAGAATATTATATAATTGTGGTGGGCAAGAGCAGAGGGGGCTGCCCACAGGAAAAGGAATCCAGGTTCAGACAACTATTCAAAAAACCTTGGCCATTTCCTGAACTTCCAGTCACTCTTCTTTCACTCCATGCAGTTTTCATTCCCTAATTCTATATCAATAGGTAGTCCAAAGGTCAATGGCCTCTCTATCCCGCAAAATGAACATTTTAGATCACTTTTCTTGACTTTTCACTGCAATACCAATTATTTCTTTCCTGGAAATTCTTCTTCCATTAGCTTCCATGATATTCCCTTATTACTCTTCATGTCTATATGGCTATTTCTTCTTTACAAACTCATCTTCTAACAAATTCTTAGAAGTAGGAGTTCTTCAGGGTTCACTCATGGGTTCTCATCTATTTTTGCTTTTTATGTTCTCTCTCTCACTAGGTAGTTCAACCACACTAATAAACTTAATTGTCATGGGCAATTAGATGACTCCCATGTTATATCTGCACATATGAATTCTCTTGTTACTTCCAGAGCAATACAGTACATCAAACTTCCTTCCCAACATTTCTCCTAAAATAGCTCAAAGTGTCTGCAAAATCAATAGAATAAGTGTACAATCATGCTCTTCTACTCCCAAGTTTGATCCTTATCAATGTTTCCTCCTTTATGATTTTGTTTCTATATCTGAAGTTTCAAGTAAGTGTGTTACACTGCCTGGGATTGATGCTCATCCCAGTGAACAGCATCTCCATCATTTAGCTGAGCAAGTTAAATGTAGAAATAACTCTTGATGCCTTCAGCTCCCTCGCAATATATAATATTTAATTCTTTAATTTTGAAATTTAAATTAAATTTTAAAATATTTTAAAATATCTCAAATCTGCTAACTTTTCTCTATCCAAAATGTCTCCATCCTAACTTAACTTCATTTCATATGCTTTCTTTAAATGGTCTTTCCACAATACCTCTGCCATTCCCCATCCTCCATCTATTTTCCCAACTGCTAACAAGGTAGCCTAAGAGAAGAAACATGACTATATCACATCCACAATGAAAACTCTTTGTTATACTCACTATGTGATAATTTACATTAAAAACATTTTAGTATAAATAGTGTTATGTATATGTACATAAATTAACTTCAATTTACAGTGTAAGGATTGTTAGTTTGCATCTGAAGTACACTAATCAGAAATCCATACTCTAGGAATGGCTACAAGATGTACCCGTCACATAATTATAGAAGTATAAACCAGAGGGTGTGTTAATTCATCTAATGGATGTTAGAAATACTTTTTCACTGATGAGATGAATGATATTCAAGATATGTGGTTGATTAGAAAGGTTGTATCAGGCCTAATGCTTTCGTAGGGATAAAGTATGAGAATCTGCCAAGTATAGCACTCTAACACACTGGGAATAATAATTCAGATCTAGAGTTCTATTGGTCACAAGTTTCTCCTCTGCACAGAGAATTCTATTATCTGATTCAACTACCAAACTGGATGCTCCTACCATTAAAGGAATACCATTGGCTTTATTTTAATGTAAGGAGTATGCCAAAGGACAAAGAGTAAGGACTTCACTGGGTGTACATTCCTATTCTTATGTTCTATCCAATTCCACAGAATAAGTTTAAGAATTTCTTTTATTGGCCAGGTACAGTGGCTTACACCTATAATCCCGCATTTCAGAAGGCCAAAGTGGAAGGATCGCTTGAGGCCAGGAGTTAAAGACCAGCCTGGACAACACAATGAGATCCCATCTCTACACACACACACACGCGCACACACACACACACACACACACACATTATCCAGGTGTGGTGGCACATGCCTGTAGTCCTAGCTACTCAGGAGGCTGAGGTGGAAGGATTGCTTGAGCCCAGAAATTGGAGGCTACAGCGAGCTATGATCATGCCACTGCACTCCATCAGCCTGGGCAAAAGAGACTTTGTCTCAAAACAAAAACAAAAACAAATAAATGAGAATTTCTTTTATTATAATGACATATATATATGATCATAATGACATCTAGTATCAAGACTCTTTATGTTCCTAAATATAACTATTAAAGAGTCCAGATATTTACCAAAATAACTTGAAAATGGTGGAAAGGTCAATTGTTTTAAGTCAGGACAGAATACCACTCAATGGTTTCTAACTTCTTTTAAGGTAAAGGCTAACTTCTTTGATACCACTTCTTCAGTCTGCCTAGGCTGCCCAAACAAAATACTAGAGCCTGCATGGCTTAAACAACAAAAATACATTTTCTCAACATCCTGAAGGCTAGAAATTCCAATATCAAGGTCCAGCAGGGTTGTTTCTAGTGAGGGCTCTTTTGCAGACTTCCAGATGGCCAGCTTCTCGTCATGTCCTCAAATAGTGGAAAGAAAGCTCATTTTGATGTCTCTTTCCTTATAAAGTCACCAGCCCTTTCAGATTAGGGATGCACCCTTATAACCTCATTTAATCTTTATCACCTCTTCACAGACCCTATCTCCAAATACAGACACACTGAGGGTTAGGGCTTCAAATTATGAATTTTGGGGAGGACACAAACAGTCCATAACAATGAACTATAAAGCTTTCATGGTCCTTGACAACTTAATCAGCAACATTTCACACAAATCTCCTATTCACTTTCTACATCCCAGTGACCTTCTTTCAGTTTTCTGGAATAGACATTCCTTCTTCCCAAAGATTTTTTTTAGTTTTGTTGCTTCTCACTTCACATAGTCAATTCCAACTCATCCTCCTGTCATCAGCTCAAATTGTTTGTGGGGAGATATTTACACTCTCTCATCTACTGTTTCAATTACTTCAAAGTGACAAAGTAGGTATATGTCATACATCATTTAAAATTTTGCAAAAGCATACATATGAACTTGTTGATTCTTGGTGGTAGAGTGTATACCATGTTATTTGTTGAATGTTTATATGTCTACTTTTATATCCACTTCTCACATCAGCATTTAATTCTCCTTTCACTTCTAGCAAAACATGTACATATTAGTTATCATGTTCAGTTTAGAGCAAATGAAACAATATTTTTACATTATGATACTGTCAACTCAATTATATATTGAAATAGTGGAGATAAATAAAACAGATGCATTTTTTGCCCTTGTGGAAATCAGTTTAGTGTGAGAGCAAGCTATTTAGCAACCACAACCCTATATACTTGTAGTATGAGATAAACTGTATAAAATATACAGTGATATAAAAATGAGAATACTAGGAAAGTGATTTTATATTAGGTGGGCAGAAAATACTTCATTGAGGAAAAGACAATTACGGTGAGACCAGGCAAAGATTAGAAATTTTCTCTAGCAGAAAGAAAAAGAAATCAAGAACCAACACCATGCTGTTTTTGTTACTGTAGCCTTGTAGTATAGTTTGAAGCCAGGTAGCGTGATGCCTCCAGCTTTGTTCTTTTGGCTTAGGATTGACTTGGCAATACGGGCTCTTTTTGGCTTCCATATGAACTTTAAAGTAGTTTTTTCCAACTCTGTGAAAAAAGTCATTCGTAGCTTGATGGGGATGGCATTGAATCTATAAGTTACCTTGGGCAGTATGGCTATTTTCATGATATTGATTCTTCCTATCCATGAGCATGGAATATTCTTCCATTTTTTTGTGTCCTCTTTTATTTCCTTGTGCAGTGGTTTGTAGTTCTCCTTGAAGAGGTCCTTCACATCCCTTGTAAGTTGGATTCCTAGGTATTTTATTCTCTTTGAAGCAATTGTGAATGGGAGTTCACTCATGATTTCACACTTTGTTTGTTACTGGTGTATAAGAATGCTTGTGATTTTTGCACATTGATTTTGTATCCTGAGACTTTGCTGAAGTTGCTTATCAGATTAAGGAGATTTTGGGCTGAGACAATGGGGTTTTCTAGATATACAATCATGTCATCTGCAAACAGGGACAATCTGACTTCCTCTTTTCCTAATTGAATACTCTTTATTTCTTTCTCCTGCCTGATTACCCTGGCCAGAACTTCCAATGCTATGTTGAATACGAGTGGTGAGAGAGGGCATCCCTGTCTTGTGCCAATTTTCAAGCAGAGTGCTTCCAGTTTTTGCCAATTCAGTATGTAATTGGCTTTGGGTTTGTCATAAACAGCTCTTATTATTTTGAGATACGTCCCATCAATACCTAACTTATTGAGAGTTTTTAGCATGAAGTGCTGTTGAATTTTGTCAAAAGCCTTTTCTGCATCTATTGAGATAATCATGTGGTTTTTGTCGTTGGTTCTGTTTATATGCTGGATTACATTTATTGATTTGCATATGTTGAACCAGCCTTGCATCCCATGGATGAAGCCCACTTGATCATGGTCGATAAGCTTTTTGATGTGCTGCTGGATTTGGTTTGTCAGTATTTTATTGAGGATTTTTGCATCAATGTTCATCAGTTATATTGGTCTAAAATTCTCTTTTTGTGTTGTCTCTGCCAGGCTTTGGTATCAGGATGATGCCGGCCTCATAAAATGAGTTAGGGAGGATTCCCTCTTTTTCTGTTGATTGGGATAGTTTCAGAAGGAATGGTACCAGCTCCTCCTTGTACCTCTGGTAGAATTCAGCTGTGAATCCATCTGGTCCTGGACTCTTTTTGGTTGGTAAGCTATTAATTTTTGCCTCAATTTCAGAGCCTGTTATTGGTCTATTCAGAGATTCAAACTCTTCCTGGTTTAGTCTTGGAAGGGTGTATGTGTCGATGAATTTATTCATTTCTTCTAGATTTTCTAGTTTATTTGCATAGAGGTGTTTATAGTATTCTCTGATGGTAGTTTGTATTTCTGTGGGATCGGTGGTGATATCCCCTTTATCATTTTTTATTGCGTCTATTTGATTTTTTTTCCTTTTCTTCTTTATTAGTCTTGCTAGTGGTCTATCAATTTTGTTGATCTTTTCAAAAAACCAGCACCCAATGGAACAGAACAGAGCCCTCAGAAATAATACCACACATCTACAACCATCTGATCTTTGACCAACCTGACAAAAACAAGAAATGGGGAAAGGATTCCCTATTTAATAAATGGTGCTGGGAAAACTGGCTAGCCATATGTAGAAAGCTGAAACTGGATCCCTTCCTTACACCTTATACAAAAATTAATTCAAGATGGATTAAAGACTTAAATGTTAGACCTAAAACCATAAAAACCCTAGAAGAAAACCTAGGCAATACCATTCAGGACATGGGCATGGGCAAGGACTTCATGTCTAAAACACCAAAAGCAATGGCAACAAAAGCCAAAATTGACAAATGGGATCTAATTAAACTAAAGAGCTTCTGCACAGCAAAAGAAACTACCATCAGAGTGAACAGGCAACCTACATAATGGGAGAAAATTTTTGCAATCTACCCATCTGACAAAGGGCTAATATCCAGAATCTACAATGAACTCAAACAAATTTACAAGAAACAAACAAACAACCCCATCAACAAGTAGGCAAAGGATATGAACAGACACTTCTCAAAAGAAGACATTTATGCAGCCAACAGACACATGAAAAAATGCTCATGATCACTGGCCTTCAGAGAAAGGCAAATCAAAACCACAATCAGACACCATTTCACACCAGTTAGAATGGCAATCATTACAAAGTCAGGAAACAACAGGTGCTGGAGAGGATATGGAGAAATAGGAACACTTTTACACTATTGGTGGGACTGTAAACTAGTTCAACCATTGTGGAAGTCAGTGTGGCGATTCCTCAGGGATCTAGAACTAGAAATACCATTTGACCCAGCCATCCCATTACTGGGTATATACCCAAAGGATTATAAATCATGCTGCTATAAAGACACATGCACACATATGTTTATTGCAGCACTATTCACAATAGCAAAGACTTGGAACCAACCCAAATGTCCATCAATGATAGACTGGATTAAGAAAATGTGGCACATATACACCATGGAATACTATGCAGCCATAAAAATGATGAGTTCATGTCCTTTGTAGGGACTTGGATGAAGCTGGAAACCATCATTGTCAGCAAACTATCGCAAGGACAAAAAACCAAACACTGCATGTTCTCACTCAGCTGGGAACTGAACAATGAGAACACCTGGACACAGGAAGGGGTGGGGGGTGGGGGGAGGGGGGAAGGATAGCATTAGGAGATATACCTAATGTAAATGACCAGTTAATGTGTGCAGCACACCATCATGGGGCATGTATGCATATGTAACAAACCTGCAATTTGTGCACATGTACCCTAGAACTGAAAGTACAATAAAATAAGTGTGTGTGTGTGTATATATATATATGTGTGTGTGTGTGTGTATATATATGTGTGTATATATATGTGTGTATATATGTGTGTGTGTGTGTGTGTGTGTGTGTGTATATATATATATGTATATATGAAAGAAATCCAGAATAGGCCATTAATGGGTGACAAGATTAAATAATTAATAAAAAATTTCTCACCAACAAGAAAGCCAGGACCAGGTGGATTCACAGCCAAATACTATCAAACATATAAAGAACTAATACCAATCCTCCTGAAGCTATGTTTTTTAATTGTGCAGGAGTGAATTCTCCCTAACTCATTCTATGAGGCCAGTATCACCCTGATAGCAAAATCATACAAGGGCACAACAACAACAACAAAAGCAAACATGCAGTGATGAACACAGATGCAAAAATCCTCAACACAATACTAGCAAATCAAATCCAACAGCACATCAAAAAATAATACACAATATTAAGGTGAGCTTTATCCCAGGGAGTAAAGGATGGTTCAATATACTCATATCAATCAATGCTGTACATCACATAAACAGAATTAAGGACAAAAACCACATGATCATCTCAGTAGATGAATAAAAAGTCTTTGATGAAATTCAGCATCGCTTCATGATAAAAATCCTCAACAAACTAGGCATAAAAGCAATATATCTCAACATAAAAGAGGCCATATATGACAAACTCACAGCCAACATCATGCTTAATGGGGAAAAGTTGACATCATTCCCTCTGATGATTTCTAATTACCTCTAATCTAAGTTCTAGAACAAGAAAATGATGCCCACTTTCACCATTGTTATTCAACATGGCACTAGAAACCCTCAACAGAGTAATCGGGCAAGAGAAAAAAATAATAGGCATTCAAATTAGAAAATAGGAAGTCAACGTATCCCTGTTTATTGATCACATGATAATATATCTAGAAAATCCTAATGACTCCACCAAAAAATTCTCAGATTTGACAAATGAATTCAATAAAATTTCAAGATACAAAATAAAGTTACAGAAATTGGTAGTATTTCTATACATGAATAATAATCTAGCTAAGGACCAAATCAAGAAGGCAATCCCATTTAACATGATACAAAAATAAAATACCTAGGAATGTATTTAACCAAGGAGGTGAAAGATCTCTATAAGGAGAACTACAAAACATTGTTGAAATAAACTGTAGATGACACAGACAAATGGAAAACATCCCATGCTCATGGACTGGAAGAATCAAAGTTGTTAAAATGATCACACAGCCCAAAATAATATAAAGAGTCAATGCAATCCTTATCAAATGACCAGTATCAGTTTTCACAAAATTATTTAAAATAATCTTAAATTTTATATGGAACCAAAAAATGGCCCAAATAGCCAAAGAAATCCTAACCAAAAAGAACAAAGCTGGAGGCATCACATTCTCTGACTTCAAATTATACTACAAAGCTATGGTAACCAAAACACCATGGTACTGGTATAAAAACAGACACATCGGTCAATGGAACAGAGAAGAGGACCCAGAAATAAAGCCACTTGTCTACAACCAACTGATCTTCAACAAAATCAACAAAAATATGCAGTGGATAAAGGACATCCTATTCAATAATGTTGCTGGGAGATCAGATAGCCATATGCAGAAGAATGAAACTGTAACCATATTTCTCACCATACGTAAAAATTAACTCAAGATGGGTTGAAGACCTAAACATAAGACCTAAAAGTATAAAAATCCTAGGAAAAACCTCTTCTGGACATTGGGCTAGGCAAAGAATTTATGACCAAGTCCTCAAAAGCAAATGCAACCAAAACAAAAATAGACAAATTGAATTTAATTAAACTAAAAAGCTTCTGTACAGCAAAAGAAACAAGCAACAGAGTAAACAGACATCCTACAGAATGGGAAAAATATTTGCAAACTATGCACCTGACAAAGGACTAATATCTAGAATCTACAAAGAACTCAAGCAACTCAACAACAACAAGGAAAAAGAAATAGCCCTATTACAAAGTTGGCAAAGGGCATACATTTCTAAAAGACATACAAGCAGTCAACAAACATATGAAAAAATGTTCAACATCACTAGTCATCAGAGAAATGCAAAGAAAAACCATAATGAGATACCATCGTATAGCAGTCAGAATGGGAAAGTCTAAAAATAGCAGATGTTCGCAAGAATGTGGAGAAAGGGGAACACCTATACACTGTTGGTGGGAGTGTAAATTAGTACAAACTTAATGTAAAACAAACTAGGTATTTCTCAATGAACTAAAAATAGAACTACCATTCAATCCAGCAATCCAACTACTGGGTATATACCCAAAGGGAAAGAAATCATTATATTAAAAAGATACCTACATCTGTACATTTATCACAGCATTATTCACAATAGCAAAAATATGGATGGAATCAACCTAAGTGTCCATCAATAGAGGACTGGGTTAAAAAGTGCTATCTATATCACGTGTGATAGCAATCTATCTATCTATCTACGAATAATACTTAGTCATAGAAAAGAATGAAAGAATGTCTTTTGCAGCAACATGGATGGAACTGGAGACCATTATCCTCAGTGAAATAACTTAGAAACAGAAAATCAAATATTATATGTTCTCACGTATAAGTGGGAGCTAAACAATATGTACACATGCATATACAGAGTGGAATAGTAGACACTGGAGACTATGAAAGGTGGGAGGGTGGGAGGGGGGTTATGGCTGAAAAACTACCTACTTGTTACAATGTTCACTATTCTGGTGATGGATGCACTAAAAGCCCAGACTATCATTATGCAACATATGCATGTAAGAAACCTGCACTTGTACCCCTTAAATTTACTACAATAAGTTATTTTTTTTAAAACTCACTTGTCACCTCTCTGCTCTGCTAATGCCCCAAACACTGCCCTTTTGCAAGCCAAAGAACTTTACCAATTTGTCTTACTTCTACAAAATCTTATCTTCCCCAGTCCTTACACATATTCTCTCGAGCCAAACTGTTCCCCATACAGCCTGTGCATTTTGGGAGTTGTTCGTTTGTCACTCTGACCCTAGAATATAAACTCCTATTCTTACGGAGTTTATGTTATCTTGTTCACTGTTGTGTAAGTCTGTCTTATCCACTGCTGTTCAGAGACAGGCATAGCTCAGGTGTGCAATAAATATTTGTAGACTGAAAAAATAAAAATAAAAAGAGAAATGTTCTGTAGCAAAGAAGAAAGGCAATTATAACCAGAAGGCTTAACACACAAGGCCCTGAGGCAGAAACTGAAAAAAGCCCAATGTGACTGGGGCATCATGTGGTGGAGGGAAGCTGGCATCAGGTCAGCAGGAGAGCATAATGCAGAAGCTTGCAGGCCTCCAAGCAATTTTGGATTTTATTTGCAGCTACAATACTTTATGGTAATTTCATTCTATAAGTATTCTACAATACTTTATGGTAATTTCATTCTATAAGTATTCTACAATACTTTATGGTAATTTCATAACTAGTATAAGAATTATAACATTGTTCTATAAACACTGAGGCAACATTTATTCAATCAGAATTCTGTGAAACTTTGTGCATAGCAATTAATATAATTTTAGATATGCTACTTTCTAATGTTCTAAACTGAGAGGTATAGAGCATAGAAAATCTATCAAAGTGGGTGGTTGATATGGCTCTTCAAAAGAGAGTCAGTTATCTCAACTAACCATTATTTCAGCCATATATCTGGCAGGAGTTAGATGGTAGTCAATTCATGTTTCTGCATGCTGGCAAGTACCTAAAGTACAGACAGTCTCTGTGTGCTTTTTATTGATGAAAATTTCATATATTTCCATCACCAAAAGTTCAGGTGACAAAGCTGATATTACAACGGAAAAAGAACAAAGAGGTATCCGTACTATCTCAGCAAGAAAATAACTTACAAGAAAGCTGTATATGAATAGCTGTGAATAAGTCCAACTCTTTTTAGCCAGAATGTTTTTGATTAAGATTTCTATTTGCAACAATGTGGCAGGATATATATTCTCAAAGTAGAAATTTAGTGAACCCAAAGAAATAAGCATAGGAGCGTAGCCAGCATTTACTCAAAGAGTATTTGCCCAAAAATGTGAATGTGAATTTCGGTTTTCATGGACTCACAATACATGGAAAATAAAAATCAAAGCTTAGGCCTAAGATAGAAGATTTATCTTCTTAAAACTGTGATAGCAAACAGCTATATCTTCAGGCAAAGGGTAGACCATAAATAACCCACTTTGCAGAAAACCACAAGAAAAATTAACTCTCTCAAACCTCAAAACTGCCTAAAGGGGCACTGGTGAAAAATAGTGAATAAGATTGTGGAACCACAAACTGGCCCTCCTGCAGGTTTATGCACAATCTCACACTGTCTTAGTCTGATAGCCTTTAAACTGAGAATATCGTTTGCAGAGATTCTAGACCCATAGAATTAAATGTAAATCCTCTCTGGAAAGATATACTTCTATCCCAGATCTCAGAGAAATTCCAAAATTAAAATCTACGGAAAATGAGGAGCTCATGGACAAAAGTACTAAATACACAGAGAAACGAGGCACCAGAAGCAAAAACCAGAAGAAATAAACTGAGAAGTCCTTCAGATAATGTAATTGTTAGAGATCAACTATGAGGAAAATATATTCAATATACTCAGAGATTTTTTTTCTAATCTTAAAATATTTATATGAACAAGAAACTATGAAGAATGCCTAAAAGAAACTATCATCAGAGTGAATAGGCAACCTACAGAATGGAAGAAAATTTTTGCAATCTATCCATCAGACAAAGGGCTAATATCAAGAATCTACAAAGAACTTAAATAAATCTACAAGAAAAAAACAACCCCATCAAAAAGTGGGCAAAGGATATGAACAGACGCTTCTCAAAAGAAGACATTTATGCGGCCAACAAACATATGAAAAAAAAGCTCATCATCGCTGGTCATCAGAGAAACGCAAATCAAAACCACAATGAGATACCATCTCATGCCAGTTAGAATGTTGATCATTAAAAAGTCAGGAAACAACATATGCTGGAGAGGATGTGGGGAAATAGGAATACTCTCAGGAACGCTTGTTAGGAAAAGTGTTATATAAGTTATATAAGTCTTATCTTATATAAGTTATATAAGTCTTATATAAGTTATATAAGTCTTATCTTATATAAGTTATATAAGTCTTATCTTATATAAGTTATATAAGTCTTATCTTATATAAGTTATATAAGTCTTATCTTATATAAGTTATATAAGTCTTATCTTATATAAGTTATATAAGTCTTATCTTATATAAGTTATATAAGTCTTATCTTATATAAGTTATATAAGTCTTATATAAGTTATATACATCTTATCTTATATAAGTTATATACGTCTTATCTTACACTTCCTCAGAAAGAAAGAATATTACCATAACAGAAACAAGAACAGTTCAGCTCTTTCACCAGCCCTGGGACCAGGAGAACATAGTGGGAATGACTGACAAAAGCAATATAATCTATATGTGGAAGGAAAAGGAGATTAGTTCAACCATTGTGGAAGACAGTGTCGCGATTCCTCAAGGAACTAGAACTAGAAATACCCTTTGACCCAGCAATTCCATTAGTGGATATATACCCAAAAGATTATAAATCATTCTACTATAAAGACACATGAATACATATGTTTATTGCAGCCCTTTTCACAATAGCAAAGACTTGGAACCAACCCAAATACCCATCAATGATAGACTGGATAAAGAAAATGTGGCACATATACACCATGGAATACTATGCAGTCATAAAAAAGGATGAGTTCATGTCCTTTGGAGGGAGATGGATGAAGCTGGAAACCATCATTCTCAGCAAACTAACACAAGAACAGAAAACCAAATATTGCATGTTCTCACTCATAAGTGGGAGTTGAACAATGAGAACACATGGACACGGAGGGGCAGGGTATCACACACTGGGGCTGGTCATGAAATGGGGGTCTGGGGGAGGGATAGCATTAGGAGAAATACCTAAAGTAGATGATGGGTTGATGGGTGCAGCAATCCACCATGGCATGTGTATACCTATGTAACAAACCTGCACGTTCTGCACATGTACCCCAGAACTTAGAGTATAGTTAAAAAAGGAATGCCTAAAAAGACTAAAAGCAAAACCAAATAAAATTTCTGAAATATAAATAATTAACATTAAAAATTCAGTGAATACATTTAATGGCAAATTAGTCATAGCTAAAGAAACAATTAATGAACAGAAGATAAATCTTAGTTAAGTGTTCAAAATTCAACAAAGAAATGAAGAAAGAATATGAAAAAAGTTTTTGATGTGTTTGAAGTGAACTCATTATTACATTGGTGATTGTATAGGGCAACAAATTATAGAAAACTATGCCTTCCTACTGGACTTCCTGGGGATTTCCTCCTTTTTTGAGCCTTTAAAGTCCTTCTGACCTTCATTACTTTGTCACCTGAGCTGGCTGCAAATCAAACACAGGACAACTTCTTGTAAGGCAGATGAGCTACTTACATAGCAAGTTTAAGCGTTCTCTTGGTAGGACCTGAGCTCTATCTCAATTAGAGCATTTTTAAGTGAGTAGAACAAGCTTTTAAAAGGATGCTATGACATCAGAAACAAGAGCTTCTTGAAAAATAGCCCCTGTTCTATCTGTACAACCTACTTGTCAGCAGAACCAGTAGCAGGGGGCCACCTAAATGGTAGCATCTGGAGTGCAATGTAGTTTCCTGCTGTTTTCATGCAGCCAAGGTATCCATTAAAGAGCTGGCACAGCTTAGAGAGGCACATTAGAAATGGCCTTCACTAAATACACAGTCTCCTTTTCCTTCCACGTATAGATTATATTGCTTTAATTTGCCAGTCATTCCCACTGTTTTCTCCTGGTCCGAGGGCAGGTGAAAGAGCGGAACTGTTCCTGTTTCTGTTACGGTAACATTCTTTCTTTCTGAGGAAGTATAAGATAAGATTTCAGGCTGAGAATGCATTTTCCAGAGGTTACAAATTATTTTACTATTTTATGTCTGAAATCCGAATGTTTGGACTCAATATCCTAAGCTGGTTGAAACTCAAAGGTTCATTGCTTTGCTCCAGGGAAATATAGATCTCTGCTTGCCCACATGATGAATTGGTTTTTGTTCTGCCCTTCTCAGACCTTTGAAAGTACTAGGGATTAAAAATCAAGAGAGACCAGGAGAAATCAGAAATTCTAACTATAGGTCAGAAGGTGCTGAGATGAGTGAATTATAAAAGACCCCAAAATTCCACCGTCCATTAAGGCATCTTACTGACCTCCTTAATCACAACTGCTGTCTACTCACCTAGTGTCTTTTTTTTTTTTTTAAACCATTGAGTGAGACTGCAAATAACCACATGAACAGTGTGATTGTGTGTACAGGATCTCAGAAATGCTAGTGTCAGCTCTGCAACTTTATTAATTATGTGACCTTGAGCAGGGTGCAAACTTTCCTTGTTCCCTTTTTTTCATATGTATATGAAGATAATAACACCTATTGTAGTCTAAACAGAAAACAAAACATATATTGTGTATAATTATAACATACATATAATATGTATATTATTTATATATTAAATATATTATATATTAAATATATTATATATTAAATATATAATATATTTAATATATGTAACATATAAAAAATATATTGTATTATATAATATAATATATATTTACTATATATTAAAATATATATATTTGTATATACTATATATGTATATTTACACAATACAATATATAATATATATTTACTATCTATAATATAATATGTATTTACAATATATAATATATATATTTACAATATATATTATATAATATATATATTTACAATATATATTATATTATATAATATATATTTACTATATATACTGTATATATACTATATATACTATATATAGTAAATATATATTATATAATATAATATATATTTACTATATAGTGTATATATATACTATATATATACTATATATTGTAAATATATATTATATTATGATTAAGTAGAAAAACTGAGGGCAGCCATTATTGATATAGTTTAGTATAGGCAATGAAAATTTTAGATATGCTGCTTTCTAATGTTCTAAACTGTGAGGTAGAGAGCATAGAAAATCTGCAGAAGTGGATATTTGAGTGTATTGTCCATGACCAATGTCTATTATTATTTTCTTCTCTCTGCTTGGTGTATTCCATTGTCACCTGGTACTACTCTTGTTAAATCTATTATGAGCCATTTCTGTTTAGACTACAATAGATGTTATTATCTTCATATACATATGAAAAAAAGGGAACAAGGAAAGTTTGCACCCTGCTCAAGGTCACATAATTAATAAAGTTGCAGAGCTGACAGTAGCATTTTTGGGATCCTGTATGCACAATCACACTGTTCATATGGTTATTTGTGGTAGTCTATACCACATATATACCACATATATATGTCATATATATATTAAATATATATACCACATATATGTAATATGTATATTAAATATATATAATTATAATATATATTATATATTATAATATATAATATATATTATAATATATAATATATTATATATTACATTATATATAATTATTATATAATTATATAATATATTATAATATATATTTACAATATATATTTATATATTGTAAATATATAATAATATATAAGATATTATATATTTATAATATATATTTATATATAATATATAAGATATTATATATTTATAATATATATTTATATATTATATATAAGATATTATATATTTATAATATATATTTATATATAATATATAAATATATTTTATAATATATATTTATATATAATATATAAATATATTTTATAAAATATATTTATATATAATATATAAATATATATTTATAATATATATTTATATATAATATAAGATATGTATACATATATACACACACACACAATTGTTTGTTTCAATTTCCCCTTCTATAAAGCGTATAATTTCATATTCTTAGAGGGATAGCTATTGCTTCTTTTCTCATGTTTGTGTATGTGTGTTCTTTATGTTACATGGTCTTACAGCAGGCCCAAGTGTTGAATCCTGTTCCTACCAGTGGTGATCCAGCTGTTTGAGTTGTCTTTAAACATTTCTTTGAAACATTTTCCAGAGGACTACATTTAAATTTTCATGCACAAAACATGGCCTCCCATTCTGCTTCTGACCATTTCTATTAAGTTCATGTGCATGTTTATAATTCAGCCAAATTTAGCCCTTATTTCATCATACTTATTTATAAGTATCTCCCTACTCTTGCCAAATGGATTATACACTTTATGAACTTACAAATGAAGAGATCCAGCAAGAGGCAAGGATACAGTATATATTATATATGATTTCTTAAATGGAAAAAACAAGGTTTTGATTAATGGACTAAAGACTAAACAACAGAGAATTTGAGAATCACACTTGAAGCTGCATAAACACATATGTATATATAAATATACGTGTGCATGCACATACACACATACATTGAAATGGACAAATGATTAATGACTTTAGAAAAAATTGATTCCCCAGTCCAGATTTTACTTAAGCTAATACTTGAACTTGTTCATGTAGCCTGAATATAATTTAGCTACATGAAGAAAACAATTAAAACTCTTGTAGAATGTTAGGGCAGTCAGGAAGAGTTTGGAATTAAAAATATGGCTATGAACAATATACTCAGGTAAGGGAGGAGATTACCACCTACATGGCTGGTTGAAATTGATCTGAAAGATTACCTTTCCAAAACGATTTCTCTTCTAGAACTGCTACTAGAAGATTCTTTAGCGTAGTTGCTTATTATGTACAACCTTTGAGTGTACATATTAAGGCAGTGAGCACTACTTAAGTTCCTCTTTTTGAAGATGCTATCCATTTAATAACACTTATTTAGAGATATAAGAAGAAAATACTGGAGCCAGGCACAGTGGCTCACGCCTGTAATCTCAGCACTTTGAGAGGCTGAGGCGGGTGGATCACCTGAGGTCAGGAGTTCAAGACCAGCCTGACCAACATGGCGAAACCTCGTCTCTACTAAAAATACAAAAATTACCTGGGTGTTGTGGTGGGTGCCTGTAATCCCAGCTACTCGGGGCTGAGGCAGGAGAACTGCTTTAGCCTGGGAGGCGGAGGTTTCAGTGAGCCGAGATCAGGCCCCTGCACTCCAGCCTGGGCAACAGAGTGAGACTCAGTCTCAAAAATGAAAAAAAGAAAAGAAAAGAAAATACTGCCACATTGAAATGTACAGACTTATCGAAAGATAAATCATTGGCCAGGCACAGTGGCTCACTGAACTCCAGCCTGGGCAACAAAGTGAGACTCTGCCTCAAAAAAAAAAAAAAGTAGAATATTTGCATGTGGTTGAAGTTAAATGTTATCTACATTAAACTGACTGTTACAATTATAAAATATTTTAGGTAAGCTCCATAGTAACCACAAAGTAAATCTCTGTAATAGATACACCAAACATAAAGAGAAAAGAATCAAAGCCTACTACCACGAAAAAATTATCACATCGTATGGGAATAAAGCAAGAGAGGAAGAAAAACACAAAGGAACCACAAAACCATCAGAAAAAAATTAACAAAATGACAACAAATGTCCTTACCCATCAATAACTGCTTTAACTGTAAATAGATTAAATACTCCAATCAAAAGGTATGGAGTAACTGAATGGATTTAAAAAACAGATCCAACTCTGTGCTGCCTACAGAGACTGAGTTTAGCTTTCAAGGCACATGAAGGCTGAAAGTGAAGAGATGCAAAAAGGTATTCCACGCAAGTGGCAAACAAAAGAAAGTAGGATATCTACAGCTGTATCAGACAATAGACAATTTGAGTCAAAAATTGTCATGGAAGACAAAGAATGTTACTATATAATGATAAAGTGGTCAATTCATCAGGAGAATTAACAATTGTAAATATTTATGCACTCTAAGTCAGATTACCTAAGTATATAAAGCAAAAATTTACACAACTGAAGGGAAAATAGACAATACAATAACAGTAAGGAACTTTAGTACCCCACTTTCAACAATGGATCATCCAAACATAAAACATCAATAAATAAATATGGTATTTGAACAATATTATAGACCATATAAACTTAACAGACATATACAGAACATTCTATCCAAGAGCAGAATATACATTCTTTCCAAAGCACACAAAACATTCTCCAGGTTAGATATTATTAGGCTACAAAAAAAGTCTCAACAAATTTAAGAAGACTAAAATCATATAAAATATATTTTCCTATCACAATGGTATAAAATTAGAAATCACTAACAGGAGAAAAACTGGAAATTTCACAAGTATGTGAAAATAAAACATATTCCTCAAAGAATAATCAAAAAGGAAATCACAAAATATCTTTAAACAATGGAGACTAAAAAAACAACATACCAAAACTTCTGATATTCAATAAAATCAGTTCTAAACTAAGAGTTTATAGTGATAATGAGATGGGATAGTTCCCTTGACCCTTGAAGGTGTGGCTCAGTTAGTCTGCAGTGCTCAAATCCCTTATGGGAGGGGGAGCATGCAGGTGAGCATGTGCAAGGGCTGGGGCGAGTGCCTTTGGGCACTGGCAGGAACGAACCCTGTACAGGCCCCAGCAGCGTCAGCGGTTGCCCGCAACCTCTGGAGCCCCAAATGGCGTGTGCTACAGCGTGCTCTTTAACATTGCTGTCCGCGGATTGCGTAAGTGTTAAACAGCTCACTGGAGAGTCAGTGTGACAGCCTCATGCACCCACACCTGGGTCCTTGTCTAGTACCCAAGAGGAATGAGGTCACATGGACTTGAAGGATGGTGAATGCAGAGATTTTACTGAGCGATGGAAGTGGCTCTCAGCAGGATGGGGAGCTGGAAAGGAAATGGAATGAGAAAGCAGTCTTCCCCTGGAGTTCAGCCATCCCCAGGCAAATTCCACTCCAACCATAGTCTCCAATATCTAGCTGCTTCTTCTCCTCTCGACATTTAGATGCTTCTCTCTTCCCTCCTCTGCCGTGCTACTCTGCTCCTCTGCCAGTGGAGTTTGGGGTTTTTATGGGAACAGGACAGGGGCATGGCAGGCCAAAAGGCAAAATTCTGGTGGGAAAATGGAGATGTGAAGTTCTCATTTAGGGCCATAGGTCTATGCTTGAAGGTGGAACCCTTGCCAGGGACCCCACTCTTTTCTACCTAGTGTTTCTCTGCTTCCTGTCTGTATCAGTAAGTGCCTACATTAAGAAAAAGAAACATCTCAAATAAACAATCTAACTTTAATGATCAAGGAACCAGAATAAGAATAAACTAAGCTGCTAGTTAACAGAATGAATGAAATAATAAAGATGAAAGAATCAAAAAAATACACTAGACAATAGTAAAGATCAATGAAACTAAAATTAGTTTTCTGAAAAGATAAACTAAGTGGTCAAACTGTTAGCTATACCCACTAAATAGAGACTCAAAATTATAAATGAGAGAAGAGACATTGCAACTAATACCACAAAAATACAAAGGATCATAAGAGACAACTATAAATAACTATACAACAATTTGGATAACATAGAAGAAATGAAAAAAATTCCTAGAAATATACATGATATCAATACTGAATTATGAAGAAACAGAAAATCTGAATGGACCCTCCCAATAACCCTCCCAATAAAGAAAAGCCTAGGATCTGATCACTTTACTGGTAAATTCTAACAAACATTTAAATAAGAATAACTTAAAGTATAATAATAATAAAATTAAAAAAAAATTTTATATGTCAATGCTTCTCAAACTCTTCCCAAAAGCCGAAGAGGAAGGAACACTTCCAAACTCATTTTATGATGTAACATTACCCTGATATCAAAGCCAGACAAGGACACTACAAGAAAAATAATTACAGGACAATATTCTTGATGAACATAGATGCAAATATCTTCATCAGAACACTAGCAAAACAAATTAAAAAGAACAATAAAAGGTTAATAAGGACTTACCCCTGAAATGCAACAATGGTTCAATGTCTGCAAAGCAATAATATATCACATTAAGAGTGGTGATTTTGGCCGGGCACGGTGGCTCACGCCTGTGATCACAGGCAGGTGGATCACTTGAGGTCAGGAGTTTGGGACCAGCCTGGCCAATATGGTGAAACCCCGTCTCTACTAAAAGTACAAAAAAATTTAGCCAGGTGTGTTGGCATGTGCATGTAATGCCAGCTACTCAGAAGACTGGCAGGAGAATCACCTGAGCCTGGGAGGCAGCGATTGCAGTGAGTCAAGATCACACGCTACACTCCATCATGGGTGACAGAGTGAGACTCTGTCTTAAGAAAAGAAAAAAAAAATGATGATTTTAAAAGTATACAATGATCTTAAATGCAGAAAAAAATTTTGATAAATTTCACCATCTTGTCATGATAAAAAAAACAAATTAGGTATAGAAAGAATGTTCCTTGAAAAAATAAAGACCATATACAATAAGCCCACAGCTAAAATCAAACTCAGGAATGCAGTGATGAGAAGCTGAAGCCTTTCCTTTAAGATGAGGAACAAGATCAGGATGCCCACTCTTGCCATTTCTATCCTACACAGTACAGGAAGGCCTTGCCAGAGCAACTGAGCAAGAGGAAGTGATAAAATGCATCCAAATCAGAAGGAAAAAATTAAAATTTTCTGTTTGCAGATGACATGATCTTACACAAAGAAGTCCTTGAAGATTCTACCAAAATACTGCTAGAAATAATAAATAAATTCAGTTTCAGGATAAAAAAATCAACATGCAAAAATCAGTTGTGTTTCTATACATTAACAAGGAACTGCTTGAAAAAGAATCCAGAACTACAACCCCAATAACAATAGCATCAAAAATAAATAAATGAAATACTTAGAAATAAATTTAACCAAGGATGTTAAAAATCTGTACATTGTAAACTATGAAATATTGATAAAACTACTGAAGACACAAATAAATGAAAAAAAATACCTTATGTTCATGAGTTGAAACTAAAATTGTTAAAATGTCCATACTACCCAAATAAATCTTAGATTCAGTGCAATCTCTATCAAAATTCCAAAGGCATTTTTCATAAAAATAAAAATAAATCCTAAAATTCATATGGAACCGTAAGATAAAAGAATTCCTAAATCAATTTTGACTAGAAGCATCACACTACCTGATTTCTAATATACCATAAAGGTCTACTAATCAAAATAGTATGGCCCTGGTATAAAAACAGATATATAGACCACCCACTGGAACAGAATAGAGAGACCAGAAAAAAAACCACACATTTATGGTCAATTGATCTCCAACAGAAGTGTCAATCACATAAAATGATGAAATGATTGTATCTTCATTTACTGGTGTTGGGAAAATTGTTTTCCATATCCAAGAACATAAAATTGGCTCTTTATCTTACCCTATATGCAGAATCAACTCAAAAGGGATTAAAGACTTAAAAATAAGACCGAAAACTGTAAAACTACTAAAAGAAACATAAAGACAAAGCTTCTCGACACTGGTTGAGACAGTAATTTTTTTATATGACCCCAAAAGCACAGGCAATAAAAGCAAAAACATACAAATGGGATTGCATCAAACTAAAAAGCTTTGCAAAGCAAATCAACTGTATAAACAGACAATTTAAGAAATGAGAGAAAATATTTCCAAACCATACATGATAAGGTGCTAATATCCAAAATATATAAGGAACTCAAATAATACAACAGCAATAAATAAGTAACCCAATTTAAAAACAATAAAAGGATCTGAAAAGACATTTATCCATAGAAGACATGCAAACTGCTAACGGGTGTATGGAAAAATTCTCATCATCACTAACTATCAGAGAAATGCACATCTGAGAAATTACCTCAGACCCATTAGGATGGCTATTATCAAAAGGAGAAGAGATAATATTTGTTGGTGAGAGTGTGGAGAGAAGGGGTGCCCTTGGGCATGGTTGGTGGACATGTAAGTTGGTATAGCCATTATGGAAAACACTATGGAGACTCTACATAAAAATAAAAATATAACCACCATATGATCCAACAATCTCACTTCTGGGTACACATTTAAAGCAAATGAAATCAGTACAGGTTGACTATATCAGATTTGAAATGCTTGGGACCAGAGGTGTTACAGATTTCAGATTTTTTTTTTATTTGGAATAGTTGCTTTACAGTTTCGAGTATCCTTAATCTGAAAATCTGAAACTCAAAATTCTCCAAAATCCAAAATTTTTTGAGTGCCAACATCATACTCAAAGGAAATACTCACTGGAGCATTTCAGATTCTCAGATTAGAGATACTCAACTGGTAAATATAAGCAAATATTTCAAAATCCAACCCCCCAACAACAATAACAACAAAAAATCAAATTTCTATTTGACAAACCTCTGATCCCAAGTATTTCAGATAAGGAATACTAAAGCCGTACATACTTACGGGTTGAACATTCCAAATCTGAAAACCTGAAATCCAAAATTCTCCAATGAGCATTTCCTTTGAGTATCATGTTGGTGCTCAAAAAGTTTCAAATTTTGGAGTATTTTTAACTTTGGACTTTTGGACTTGGCATGCACAACCTGTATCTCTTTCATTGTGGCACTATTCACAACATGCAAGATGTGGGATCAACCTAAGTGTAGATCATCAGATAAATCTATTAAAAAATGTGATTAGACACACGCATACAGTGGAATATTATTGAGCCAAAAAAGGGAGATCCTTCCATTCATGGCAATATGGATGAACCTGGAGTACATATGCTAAGTGCAATAAACCAGGCACAGAAAGACAAATACAATACTGGTTAATCTCACTTATATATGGAACCTAAAAAAATCAAACTCGTAGAAACAGAGAATAATGGTATTGTCACGCACTGGGGTGTGGGGGAAATGGGGAGTTGCAAGTCAAAGGGCACAAAGTATCAGTAGATTGAATAAGTTCTAGAGATCAAATGTGCAGCATGGGCAATATAGTTAATGATACTGTATAGTATGCTCGAAATTTGCTAAGAGAGTAGATCTTAAATGTTCTCACCACACAAAGAAAATGGTAAGTATCTGAGGTTATGAATATGTTAATTAGTTTGATGGTAGTAATTATTTCACAATGTACACATAAATCAAAACATGACATTGTATATCTTAAATATATATAATTTTTATTTCTTATGTATACCTCATTAAAGCTGGGAAGGAGGAAAAAAGAAAGAAAGGGAGAGAAAGAAATGCCAAGGAACAGAAAAGTTAGCTACTGTAGAGTTTAAGTAGAGTGGTTGCAATCTAGTACCTGATTCTCATCTTCACAGAAATTTATTTTCTTTCAACTTATGCAGGATTGTTTTGGTTTCAGATGATCAAATCATAATGTGCAAACTTACAGTTTTAAACAACAGGATGATTTACTGCTAGTGCTTACTTAGTCCAGTAATAAAGGTACTTATTTCCGTTAAGTAGACAGTAGGACACCAAATTACCAATGGAGTTAGTTTGGTGGGCTTTAAATAAGACTTAAAAGTTTTTTTTGATTGTTGACTCTAGAACATAAGACACAAAATTAAATGTCCATGGAAACCAGAAAAATAATGGGAAAGTAGTAAATTGGCTGAGGATTTTCATAAAATTAGGTAGAAAATTTTTACACTTCAATGAAAATATACATATTCTCTGTTCTTTTGCAACACATGAAATACGATGTCTATTTTTTAACTGATTTTATGTTCTATTCCAGATAGAAACAAGAAAATAGAAAAATAGTTTTCTACTGTTATAAGGTAGTATCGGTTGACTGTGTCCCCACCCAAATCTCATCTTGAATTGTAGTTCCCATAATCCCCACATGTCATGGGAGGGACCTGATGGGAGGTAACTGAATCATGGGGGCAGTTACCCCCATGCTGCTGTTAGTGAGTGAGTCCTCACAAGATCTGATGGTTCTATAAGGGGCTTTTCCTCCTTTGCACAGCGCTTCTCCTTCCTGCTGTCATGTGAAGAAGACGTGTTTGCTTCCCCTTCTGCATGACTGTAAATTTTCTGAGGCCCCCCCAGTCATGCTGAACTGTGAGTCAATTAAACATCTTTCCTTTGTAAATTACCCAGTCTCGGGCAGTTCTTTATAGCAGTGGGAGAATGGACTAATACATAAGGAAAATGCATAGTATAAGCATGATAAAAAATAAGAACTGACACTAAAGCTTCAATGTTGGGGAAACATAAGCTATATTAAAAACCATGGTGAAGCAGCAAAATCATGTTCAACTTGACTGTTGCCTTGCTGGAATTTGAGCTGGGCTTCTGGATCTAATTTTTTAGAAAGAAGCTGAGCTTCTAGATTTCTAATTTAAAATATGTTCATTTTTAATAGACTTAATTTCTAAAATACAGTGTAGGGCAAACAAGACCTGGGGGCTATCTTTAGTCTATAGACTGCCACTTTGAGGCTTTTATCTAGAGGTATGTTTTAGCCAAACAATGACTAAACTGAATTTCATGATTCAGAGAAAGCTGTACTTCCACAGTAACTGGAAACATGTGCCCTCCTAATTCCCTTGTTCCATCATTCTCTTTAGGCTGACCTGAATATTTCCTCTCTGACTCTGATTTTCCAGAATCCATGGACAGCTCATTAACAATCTCCTGCTAGACAGTCAGATCCAACAGAATTAGTTAAGTTATGCTTTCCGTGATTCCGTTTCAGTCAAGATGTTCACGCTTTTTATATTTTCAATAACTCAAATAGCTGTTATTCTGTTATTCCCTTTCTGGAAAGTGCCCCCAAGTTTGCAAGTGTATACCTTAAAACAAACAAACAAACAAACAAAAAACTAAATTCCCTTCTTGGCTTGGTTAGCAACACATTTATAACCTGTTACCTTAGGGTCTGGTTCGTCTATCAATGGCTACTTTCAATCATTGTGTTGAATTTAAAATTTACCTGACCTCGTCTTCAAATTCAGAGAAATTATACTAACTCTCTGTCTGACTACATTTTGCTACAGTGCTTTAGTTTTATTAATTTTTCATGCATGTCAGAAGATTTCCATTCTAAATATTTTGTGGATAGTCCTATTACATTGGCATCAATGTAGGGGATGTGACTTTAAAGGGAAAGTGATATCTATCTTATCTATCTATCATTGGTGGACTGTTGTCTATTCCCCCTATTTTCCATGTCTAAAGTGCCATTTGTTGGTACTGATGGCTATACAGAGTTTACTAATACAGAGTTTTAATAATAAATAAAATTATTATTTTTTTCTCTTTCTCTGATACCTACTTTACTCTTCTCTCATATCCCTATCCATTTTTATCTGGACCTCTTATATCCTCAAGTCTTATCACTGGTGGGTCAATATGGTAGCTGATAATAAGCACTCTTGGAATGAAGGAATAACTGATCCTAGGGCTGATCTGGAATCCAAAAGGCAAACAATTTAAATGTACCAGAGATTTGACTAAATGTGACTTACATTTTCACTATACAATTTTAAAGCAAGTTATTCACTCAAAAAATAAGGCACTGAATAAGAACACAGCTTATACTTACTTTAATATATAAACAAAGATGTGTTATTTAATTTTCAAATAGTTGATGTTTCCATATCTATGAAATAAAATTAGGTTTCTGTGGATTTTCTGTGGTCACATATATGAGACCTTAACTACATAATTACCTCAATTCTAGACATTGTAAGTGATACTGCTTGATACTTAAACATAAATTACAAGTACATATCGTTTGCCAGTCAGATTCTTTAAGATAATGACTAAGAAAACAGAAATTATTTATATTCTTTATGAAACATAACAAATATGACTTCCAGTATGTTATGAAAAGCATATATTATAAGGCAGTATTTTGCAAACCAGAGTATCAGGTTTTCTGGAGCCAAATTTTAGTGTTACGGTCATATGTTATTAAAAGAATAATCTCTATTCAGTTTGGTGTTGTAACAAAATTGCAAAAAGTCACTGTATTTTAGGATGACTAAATCTTTCATCATGGAAAACAGAATGCTCAGTTTTTAGACTTTTACATTTTCCTGAAGTATATGACACATTACTGTGCACTACTTCCATTAGCAGAATCTTTTACTATTTAGTGATGAATAAGTTGTTTAAATGCTTTTGTCTAATTGGGTCGTACCGCAATGAATATCCCCCTCCATTATGTATGGATATTATAAAAAGAAGCATCTGAATAATGTCTTTTTCTCCACAATGTAAAACCTATTACAGCAGCAAGATACACGGAGAGTCAAAATCTTCCATTACGTATGATGTCTACAAGAAGAGTAGATGGGGTTCAACGGGGCTAAAGTATTACAAATTAGAATAGGAATTTATAAGTAAATTTTGGTTAAACACAAAAAGAGGATTATAAATAATAAAGCTTATCGTATCGTATAAGGAAAGAGACTTTCTTATGAGGTAGTGAGATTGCTGTTATCTGAGGTGTTCAAAGAGGCCTGATGCCAGAAGACAAATGCAAATACTGGTAAGACAGTCCCCAACGTTATTCCCAAGTTTCTGTAAAAATGTGAGATGCCAATACTTGGCAATTTGAGAAAAGATGGAATGTTTATTTAAATTGAAGAATATTTATCTAAAGATATATTTATTGTGTATTAGGAATGCTCCTGTGCCCTGAAGATAAACCAGTAAATAAGACATACTTCCTGACAACAGACAATTACAGGCAGGTTGAAATGCATATACCATTGCTCCTATGAGTATGGGGCAGTGGAGGATTATCTAGTAGACAGACAAAGTCCATGCCTGAGATATGGGGAAAGTGGGGGTCTGCCCTAAAAAAATTCCTTTTAAAGGAATATGCATACAGTATTCCCAAACAGCAAAATAATAATGATGGCAAAAATATAACCTTTTGAACTTTGTTTTTAACCATTTCCTGTTAAAATATCTGGACTATATCCTAATGGCCATAAGAGGTCACTACAAACTTTTAAGCTGCAGAGTAGTTTCAGAGTGTGTGTATGTGTGTGTGTGTGTGTCTGTGTGTGTGCATTAGAAAGAAAACTCTGAGCCATATGAAGAGTGTCTGACTGGGAAGCAAGATAAGCACTGTTGTAATAAACTCAGTGGGATATGATTAAGCGTGTAAAGTACTGGCAATGGGAATTCAGAGAAGGGGAGAAGGTCAAAAAATATCAGTCCCTCCTGGGTTTGGTGACTGGTTGGTTGCAAAGGAGAAAGACAAAAGAGTAATTAATAATCCCTCTTGGCTTTCTGTCTCCTTTCTTCAGCCATTTTATTTCAGCAGCTACAGATGGAGCAATAAGATAAACCCTTGGGCTTCTCCACATACCCAGGAAGAGATTAGTAAAGATCATGAACCTCACCCCTTACTTACAACTTACAAAAGCAACATAGATCTCCAACAGTTCTATCCCAGAGATTCAGGGCTTTTCTTGATCACCATACACCAGCTAGTTTAAAGTTAAATGGTACAGGCTGTCCTCCTCCTTTTTACCTATGTGGCAAAACATCTAATTTGCCGCAGTTGGCAGTAAGATGGTTCTGTCAACATCTCAATTTCTTCTTACCATTTATGCCCTTCCATTGGATGCATACTGAATATAAATATGCTAAAGATGCAGATTAAACTGCTGCATCATCCAGAGTAAATGTAATATATATGTGTGTTAGTAAGCTCATGCCATGGACATAAGGCTTACCATATATGAAAGTAAGGATACTCAATGGTCTTTAAAATGTATTTTCTAATTCTGAAAACAGAATCTGGACCTTGAAACCAGACCAAAAAAATTCCATGAAATAAAAGGGGAGTAAAGGCCTGAATGAAATGCTTTTAAGAAATAAATGGAAGAGCAATTGAATACAGTTAGTATGGTTAACTCATGAAGAATTTTGCTTTTATCAAAGAGCAGATAAGTGAGCCAGTAGCTATAGGGGAAAGTGGAGTGACAGAGAGAGAGAGAGACAGGGAGATGAAGGCGGTGGCAGTGAGGAGAGAGTGAGTGTTAAATAATGGAAAAATAATAGCATGTATGTCCTCTGATGTAGAATTATCCAGTGGAGAGAGAGGAAACACCAATGTAGAAAAAGAAAAGGAGGAACTGTTAGGATAAGTCCTTTGACTAAACAAGGACAAGGGAATCTTGGGTATAAATGGGGGAGCTTGCCTCAGAAAGGTACTCAGTTCATCTGTATTATAAGAAAGAAGGGAAGGTATGTAGTTATGAAGGCTGGCAGCAAGTAGATAGCTTCAGTTTAAGAATTGCATAGGATTGTCAAAATAAGAACCAAAAGACTAGGAAAAACAGAATTATCATGGAATAGCTGGACATTGCAGCTGGTTCAGTCCTTAACTAGCCATGTGACATAAGGCAAATACTAAACTTCTTCATGCTTCAATTTCCTCAAAAATAGATGGAGATAACACTGGTGCTTACTTCGTAAAGTTAAACAGATGGACCAAATGACACGATATATCTATCTTCTCCCAGTAAAATATAAGCTCCATGAAGGCATGGATTTCCATCTTTTTTTTTTCTCTCTTTTAATTGTACTGACATGGTGTCTGGCATATAGTAAATATTTAATAAATGTGATCTATTATTATCACTACCAGCTCATTTTGACACCATCATTGGTTCAAAATGAAGTGATCCTTACTTTCACAAAGACAAAGGGCATTTTTCTTAACTGACATGAGTCTGAAGGTGGGGAGGGAAGAGTGTGGAATGTGTGATTTGAAAATCAAATTCTGTGATAAGAACTTTGAAAATTTCAAGATTCTTTCTCAGAAGTATCCATGAACAAGGCTAAAACTTTTCCTATCACTATAATTTCTGTTGATAATTCTCCCAAAGGTAGTTAACCTAGTTCATATTACACAAGTGTCTCCTATACTCATTAATTTTCCTTTTTCAATATACAGTAACAATGACAATAACATGTAGTCAGCAAACCAGGTTATCATCTGAACTCTCTCTGTTATTGGTATTTTCTTATGGTAACACTGCATTTCTAGGTAAATGCATGCAGATTTTCAGTTTCATTATTTTTTATGACCAGTCAACCAAGATGTTCACTGACTAGTAGAACAAGAAAAATAAACACCGTATATCAAATTCAATTATGAGTGACCTACTTAAACAGCTTCCCACTGTTACATTCAAATTTAAAAAATGTGCATTTGATGCTAATGTGTGAGATGAAGCATATAGAATTAGTAGACATTTTTAAATATAGCTTATGTCTTGCATGTATAATCACATCAGCTGATGATCCACTGAATAATTTGATATATCAATTAGTTCCATCAGTATTAAAGTATTTGCTAGTATTTTTAGCATCTGTTACTTCAGTGAGTAGAATAATCAGTGAAACTAAATTTTCACTGTAGTAATTCAATAGTTCATCTGCCTAGTTTATTAAATTGTTGGACTCCTTTAAAACAATAATATTTTATGTGGCAAACATGTGCTCCAATTCAATAATACACTGAGTTTTCATAAGTGTATGCATCTAAAAATACAATATAAAACAAATGTTAGTTGTTATTCTTGCAATGTAGATACTGAAAATTTTTACATTCATTGATATAATTCTTTTGACAAAGAGTGTGGCTTTAACTAAGAAGTCCTCAGAAGTCATTGACCTGACAATCCAACAAGTGTTTAATGAATAACCAATGTTATAGCTAGAATTCATTTAAATATTACATGCTGAAGACTGTGATTCAAAATTTACTTATATTATTACATTTAATTCTCAGGCAACCCAAAGAGGCAATGCTATTTCCAAATCACACATTGAGAATCTAATAGGCTTGCACATATAAGTGAGATCACACAGTATTTTTCTTTCTGTGTCTGGCTTATTTCACTTAGCAAACTGTTCTTTAGGTTCATTCATGTTGTCACAAATAGGAGGATTTCCCTTTTCTAAGGTTGAATAATATTCCGTTGTGTATATATATATGTCTACCTTTTATCCAGTCATCCATTGATGGAAACAGATTGTTTCCATACCTTGGCTACTGTGAATAATGCTGTGATGAACATGGAGGTGCAGATATTTAATATCTTTTCAAAATGGTGGTTTCATTTCCTTTGGGTATAGACCCAGAAGAGAGATTGCTGGGTTATATGGTAGTTCTTTTCTTGAATTTGTTCAGAACCTCCATATTGTTTTCTACAATGGCTGCACCAATCTACATTCCCACCAACAGTGCACAAGGGCTTCCTTTTCTCCACACCCTCACCAACACTTGCTATCTCTTGTTTTTTTGATAGCTGTCATTCTAACATTGAAATCTAAAAAAAACAAACTAAACCAAATAAAAAAATTTAAAAAAAATCTTGAATACAAGGAAGCAGTAAGTAGAGTGGTGGTTGCCAGGGATGGAGTGGGGGGAAGCAAATGGGAAAATGGAGGTCAAATGGTACAAAGTTGTATTAATAATTATGTGAAATATATTATTCTAATAATTCACTATAGTGAATATTATATGGTATAGTAAAAATGTGTTAAGAGTAGATTTTAGATAACTATGTGAGACCATCAACATGTTAATTTGTGTGACTGTGGTAATAATCTCACTATGGATATGCATATCAAACTTTGTTGTATAACTTAAACATATAATAAAAATAAAGCATATTACAAGTATTTTTTTAAAAAGAATTTAATAAGCTTGATTAGATTCAATGACTAATCCAGGGTTACATGGTTGGAATATGGTAGATCCAGTAATCAAACTCAGCTATGACTAAAGGTAAAGCTCTTGCTCAAAGTCTAAACCCCTGCTGGCCGGGCGCAGTGGCTCACACCTGTAATCCCCAGCACTTTGGGAGGCCGAAGCAGGTGGATCAGAAGGTCAGGAGATCGAGACCATCCTGGCTAACATGGTAAAAACCCGTCTCTACTAAAAATACAAAAAATTAGCAGGGCGTGATGATGGGTGCCTATAGTCCCAGCTACTTGGGAGGCTGAGGCAGGAGAATGGCGTGAACCCAGGAGGCGGAGCTTGCAGTGAGCCAAGATTGTGCCACTGCACTCCAGCCTGGGTGACAGAGAGAGACTACGTCTCAAAAAGAAAAAACAAAAAGTCTAAACCACTGCTATCAGATCCCTAACTAGAGGACAGATAGAATGATAAAGGTATAAGATAGCTGCCTTGCAGACATTTGGTTCCCTAAGGACTTAAATCATTGGATACGTGATTACATATACTTGAAACATAAATACAACACTAATTGCTATGGCTTTTTTACTTGTCTTCAGCATGCGTCCTTCTGTGCTCCATAAAAAGGCTAACTTTGGCTCCCATTTTTAATCTATTTGAACAACTGTTAAACCTTTGTTTATAGATTATACCATCAGTAACATTTGGCCTTGCTCCATACTCATCATCTCCATAAAATTAATGAATATTACAACACTGCATTACTTCACAAAACGAAGTCATTTTCATAAGTCAATGTCTTACTTTACTGCACTTCAGAAATCATTAACATTTATCAAAAATATGAAAATATGTTTCATTATAATTATCTCTGCAGAGGCGTCTACAGCTGGTAATGGATTTCAATATGGCAGAGATAGGGTATCTGTTATTTTTACATTAGAAAAGTAACCCTAAAAGCAGGCAGATATGATTACCAACAGCTTTGATCATATGTACCAACATATAGCTAGTAGACTTACTATTAGAAGGTGGGCAGTAGAGAAGAGAGGGGGCACAAAAGCAACACACTGAGAAAGCAAAAATGTAGCTACTACAGTTCTGCTCTGGACTTTTTACCATTTAATATACTTATATACTGCTATTCGGATAATAGACCCCTTCCCACTCTGATCACAAACGTGAGCACACTACCCAAACTAAGTCAAACAGATTCTCTCCTCCATAAATTCCAGTCATGGTTAACATGAACACACACATTCAGAAACCAAGATTAGTTAGAATTGAGTCATCTGATACACCTTCCTCAGACATAAGCAAAGCCTCCCTGGTTTCCGCCCTTCTCAAGATTTGGTTTTCAAACCTTCTTTTCAATCCTTTCCTACACATACTGAGAGGTGACAATGTGCTAGCAGCCCTCGCTTGCTCTCGGCGCCTCCTTGGCCTCAGTGTCCACTCTGGCCACTCTTGAGGAGCCCTTCGGTGTGGAGCCCTGCACTGTGGGAGCCCCTCTCTGGGCTGGCTGAGGCCGGAGCTGGCTCCCTCTGCTTGCCAGGAGGTGTGGAAGGAGAGGGAATGGTGGGAACCTGGGCTGCGCCTGGCGCTCACCAGCCAGCGCGAGTTCCAGGTGGGCACAGGCTCAGCAGGCCCCGCACTTGGAGTGACCAGCCAGTGCTGCCGGCCCCAAGCAGTGAGAGGCTTAGCACCCAAGCCAGCAGCCGCGGAGGATGTTCGGGGTCCCTCAGCATTACCTGCCCACGCGGGCCTCAGCTGCCTCCCCATGTGGCAGGGCTCAGGACCTGCAGCCTGCCATGCTCGAGCACCCCCCACCCCGCCCGGAGGGCTCCTGTGCAGCCCGAACCTCCCTGATGGGCGCCGCCCCCTGCTCGTGGCACCCGGTCCCACTGACCTCCCAAGGGCTGAGGAGTACGGGCACGTGGCGCAGACTGGTGGGCAGCTCTGCCCATGGTCCCTGCGCAGGATCCACTAGGCAAAGCCGGCTGGGCTCCTGAGTTGAGTGGGGGACTTAGAGAACTTTTATGTCTAGCTGGAGGATTGTATATGCACCAATCAGCACTCTGTGTTTAGGTCAGGGTTTGTGAATGCACCAATCAGCACTCTGTATGTAGCTAATCTGGTGGGGACTTGGCGAACTTTTATGTCTAGCCAGAGGATTGTAAATGCTAAAGGATTGTAAACACACCAATCAGCACTCTGTGTCCAGCTCAAGGTTTGTAAATGCACCAATCAGTGCTTGTGTCTAGCTAATCTAGTGGGGACTTGGAGAACTTTTGTGTCTAGCTAAAGGATTGTAAATGCACCAATCAGCACTCTGTGTCTAGCTCAAGGTTTGTAAACGCACCAATCAGCTCTCTGTAAAATGGGCCAATCAGCAGGATGTTGGGGGGGGGGGTCCCATAAGGGAATAAAAGCAGGCTGCCCAAGCGAGCAGCAGCAACCTACTTGGGTCTCCTTCCAGGCTATGGGAGCTTTGTTCTTTTGCTCTTCACAATAAATCTTGCTGTTGCTCACTCTTTGGGTCTGCACCACCTTTAAGAGCTGTAACACTCACCAGGAAGGTCTTCAGCTTCACTCCTGAAGCCAGCAAGACCAGAAGCCCACCGGAAGGAACAAACAACTGAAGACGCGCTGCCTTTAAGAGCTGTGATGCTCACCGCGAAGGTCTGCAGCTTCACTACTGAAGTCAGCGAGACCACGAACCCACCAGAAGGAAGAAACTCCGGACACATCTGAACATCTGAAGGAACCAACTCTGGACACACCATCTTTAAGAACTGTAACACTCACCGTGAGGGTCCGTGGCTTCATTCTTGAAGTCAGCAAGACCAAAAACCCACTAATTCCGGACACAATACTATATTTGGCTTAGTTCTTTATTCACCAATAAAATAATTCTAAGTGATAACCTGATAATGCTAAATCCTAACCACATATTCTAAATGAAACTCCATTAAAAACGGGGTACATGAAAAGAACAAACAAGTATTAGTCCCTTGTACTGCTTTTTTTCCACTGTAAAGTAAATTAGGAGATGAGAGTGATTTGAGTGGAATATTGCAACACTGTTTAGAACATTCAGTAAACCCATGAGTAAAGGCTTTGACAGAAACATTACAGGCTGGAAAACACAACCAAATACAAAAGAAGTACTGTAGAGACTACAGATTGCTTACTTTTGTAAAATGGAAAAAGACCAGTGTAATTGACCTGTAACCAGGTAGCTGGCTGATCGCTTAGAACTATCATTTCATAACAGGGATCCTTTGCTTATCAGTGATTTCAGAAAACTAGACAGTCACATTACTAGTAGGTAGGTCACTGGTGGTAAGTGAGAAATCCACATTATTAATACATGTATTACACTTCCATACTTGCCCTATTCTGCCATTTTGAAAATAAGCTCACTGAATAAACCCTGGCTTTACCAAGGAAGGGGAATGACTACATCTACAGAGGGGATCATCCTATTTTTCTGTTTACTTAAAGCTTGCTTTCAAGCCAGGTGTTCCTAAGGAAAACTCACACATGCTAGGCCCATTCCCTGAGGCCAAATAACATTTTGTTTGCAAATGATATGAACAAAAGTCAAACTAGCTTAAACAAAAAGGGAAGGGCAGGAAAGGAAAAGGGAAGAAAGAAGAAACAAGGAAGAAAAGAGAGAAAGTAACTGACTCACACAACTGGGAAAGTTGGGGGTGGTACCTGCATCACGCATCAAACAATCAGATACTATCAGCACTCAGAATTTGGCAGTTTTACTTCTCTTTATGGTTTCCTCCTCTTCTACTAAGGCGAGTCCTGTCTTTTGGCAGATGATATGATTGGGACAGTATCATGAACTTATTTTCTGTTTCCCATTGTCTGTGTATATCTCATCAAAAGCTCTAACTCACTTGTTTTAGGTTACATGTACTTCCAAATCATAGCCAGACATCAGTTACGTCACAACTCTGCTATATAATCCAGTTACTTTTGTATAGCAATCTCATCAGAATCTCATGGAATAAGAGAAGGGCAAAATTAAAAAGGAGAGGGTATTTGTATCAGAAAAACATACAAGGAGTAGACAAAATCAGGCTGTGCATTACAAAAAATACTATTTTGTAAAATAAAATAATATACAAATTTAATAAAAAGTAATACTAATTTAATATATAATTTAGCCTTAGACTTTAAAGATTAAAAAGACTTAGAAAAGGGCCGGGTGCGTTGGCTTATGCCTGTAATCCCAGCACTTTGAGAGGCCGAGGCAGACGGATCATGAGGTCAGGAGTTCGAGACCAGCCTGACCAACATGGTGAAACTCCGTCTCTATTAAAAATACAAAAATTAGCTAGGCATGGTGGCGCATGCCTGTAATCCCAGCTACTCAGGAGGCTGAGGCAGGAGAATTGTTTGAACCCGGGAGGCGGAGGTTGCAGTGAGCCAAGATAGCGCCATTGCGCTCCAGTCTGGGCAACAGGGCAAGACTGTCTCAAAAAAAAAGACTTAGAAAAGAAGCTTTAATCAAGTAAATGATCTATTTCTATATTACTGATAACCACCTGAAGTAAAATTCTCAACCCCAAGATCCACAGAAGGATCACTTTTGCAAAGACATGTCCTAATACTCGTGACTTAATTGTTGTCTTATGAATAAGTGTTGATTGCTTAGCTTTATATTTAATGCCATCCAGAAGTGCTGCTTACACAGTTTTGTATTTGTAAAATACTAAATATCATCACATATTAGCTCCTTGATCCTGATAGGTTATCATATTTCACTTCACAACAAATTATTTTTCTTTTCAAAATTTCTTTTAGCTAAAAGTGTTTACTAAGGGAAATAATTAAATCATAATAAGTTTAAGGCACATGCACAAATCTGGCATGAAATTACAAAGAAAATATATAAAGATATGCAAACAAATTTTTAGAATCTATTTCATTACTCCAAAGAGTTTTAAAAATATATTTAAATAGCATTAAAAATTCTCAGATAAGGCACAGACGTTAGCACTTTATGTCTCATTGCTTGTGCAGCTATTGTCTCGTGTACTGACAAATCAGTAGAACTACACTCACATGAATATTGAGCAGATGAGAACCTGTTGAAGAAAGGTATGCCATCAATGATGTAGAAACAACTACCAAATATTTAAAACTAATACAATACTGCTTTCATTAAAAAAAACCTCTATTGTTGTTGAAAAAATGGATGTGAAAGAATTCCACAAAATCTGATAGAGCAATTTTTTTTTTTTTTTTTTTTTTTGAGACGGAGTCTTGCTCTGTCGCCCAGGCTGGAGTGCAGTGGCGCAATCTCAGCTCACTGCAAGCTCCACCTCCTGGGTTACGCCATTCTCCTGCCTCAGCCTCCCAAGTAGCTGGGACTACAGGCGCCCGCCACCATGCCTGGCTATGATACAGCAATTTGATGTTTGTGTGGAAATCACTCAACATACATCTTTTAAAAGATTAGATTTCTTCATATCATTCATACGTGTAAAGCCTTTTTATGCTCACTTCAATGCCTTATTCTACCCAAATTAAAAGCAATGACAAGCATGTTAAGATATTAATAAAAGGACAAGGATAAAAGAAAGCCTGGGTGGACAGGGGACGGGAGATCTTCACCTAACCACATGAATAGAGAAGGGGAGCAACCCATAGGTGAGCAATCTGTTACTATACAGCAACCCTGCCTAGGAGGAAACGTGGCCTCTCCATCCACCAATCCAATACTCTCTCTTATGGGGAAAAAAAGGGGAAATAAACAGAAAAAAAATCCATCTTTCTATACCTATTCTCAGGATTGGTAAGAAGAATATAAATAATGCATGAAAAATGCTTATTCAAAGTGCCTGACACAGTTAAATGCAATAGATAGAAGCTACTAGTCCTTTTTTTGAAATTCAAAATAGTTCTTTTTGCTTTTATTTTCATGGTTAAAAGAAAATACACATTCTTTGATTAAAAAAAAAATGAAAACATGCAAGTGAACAAAAAGAGTAAAACTGAAAACTCCTGAATCCCCACCAACCAAGCTACTTAGTCATAACCACTGGTAAAATATTGGAAAGTATCTTGCCATTCATGCTCTTTATAATTTACTTTTGCACCTAAAATATATTATGAACATCTTCTCATGTTAATATCAAAATTCTGATGATACTTATGTACCTATGTAGTACAGACTTGTACATGTGAAACATACTTTATCTGACCACTCTTCCATTGTTGAACACTAATGTTGATTCCTGGTTTTTGCTGTTGTTGTTGTTGTTTTTTTTGGCTTTAGTAAATAAGTAATGCCATGATGGGCACAAATGTAGCTAAATATTGGCATGCTTACTTATTTTGCTTCTAGGAATAAATTCTCTGGGTGCATTACAATTATTTTTCTCATGTATAATAGTCACTTGTACAATATCTTCCATTTTAGACTGACAAATACATTTTTGAGAGGTTCAGATATATTTTTTATTTTCTCATTTTACTGAGATAATCTAGCTTTGCAATTCTTCACCTTAGGGTTTACAGCCTGGTAGGAAGTGAAAGTAGCCTGAAGAAGCCTGCCTTTTATAAAAAGCCTAAAATCACTGAGGAGATTATGTCAGATATCTTAGGGAGGAAAGTAGTGAGGTAGGGATGCCCGGCTAGAGAAAAAGATGCCTGTAGGTTTCTTCAGTAGTACAGACCATAGTTGGTCCCTAAAGAGGTAGCCAGACCTAAGAGAGTATGATAGGAGGATAGTATATCTAAGAAGTTTGAATCTGGGCAAAGAACCCACCCTCCACACATAGCATAAAAGAGAGAGTTCCTGGACTTCCAGGGTCTGCTGTGAACTTGGAAAAGATGATGATACTGACAACCATGACAGAGAGAACAGTCAGTAGCTTTCTTCCATCTTCTGAGCGTTGCAAATTCTCCTTGTGTGATCTTAGGAAGGAATGGAAGACTAAGAAGAACTGATAAGGAATTTCCTAGCATCCTTTTGGAATAGTGGTTTAAAGCCTAATTAAGTGGATTTAAAGAATATGATAGCCAGGTGCGGTGGCTCATGCCTGTAATCCCAGCACTTTGGGAAGTCGAGGCAGGCAGATCACCTAAGGTCGGGAGTTTGAGACCAGCCCGACCAATATGGAGAAACCCCGTCTCTACTAAAAATACAAAGTTAGCCAGGCGTGGTGGCGCATACCTGTAATCTCAGCTACTTGGGAGGCTGAGGCAGGAGAATCGCTTGAACCCGGGAGGCAGAAGTTGCAATGAGCCAAGATCGCGCCATTGCACTCCAGCCTGGACAACAAGAGTGAGACTCTGTCTCAAATAAAAAAAAAATAAAAATAAAATAAAAGATACACATGACAGCTCTTTCATACCTCATTTGGTACTTTCACCAGAATGGCTGGCACACTGTAGGTGCTCAATGTTGACTAAATAACATTAGAAAGAAAAAATAAAATGGGAACTGATAAAATATTGAGGAACATATTAACTGTAGCTTTGGGGATACTGAAGAGACTCTATTGAAGAGATAACATTTGAGATGCAAGGGCTAAGGAAACAGTGTCTAGCAGAGCCTTGATACACAAAGACCTAGGGACCTGCTCAGCAAGACTTATTGAGCTGCCTAGGGAGGCTGGAGATGAATTCTGTAATGGTTCACAGCTTGCCTTGGCTCTACTTACTTTGTGTGTTCTGCCTTTTTCCTTTCCTGGGGTTTTAGTCAACCCGAGTTTTAGAGGCTTTTATTTATCTAATTGCTGACCACCCATGTCATCCCACCATATGAATTATGTCTTCTCACTTACTCAATTTATCTTGGACAGCTTGCAGTCTTAACATGTATGGCCTCTGATCCCCAACTCCTTCCTCTATAGCTTTCTTGTATGTAGTTTAGGACTTCAGGGATGAAGGCTTTCAACAAACTCAGCTGGGCACACAGACTTGTTTACAGATTGAGAAAATAACAAAAGCAAACCAAGAGAAAAAAAGTAAAGGAAAACGTAGTAGAGTAGTAGCAGAGTAAAACAAAGTATGAGATAAGAAAGAAGCTCCATATTGCATGGTATATCACATTTAATATGATTGGTCATTTATACTCAGTCCCATTATATTTAAATCAAAGATAAATAGAACCAAACAATACTCAATATGGCAAAACACCTTAAAATCTGAACTGAAAAAAACAATATTATTTCTCTGATAGACAATAAAAAGTCATACATAACTAAGATTATCCAAGGAAAAGTTTTAGTGAGTTTTGATGACAATGTGTTCTTGAAAAGCCTTATCTTGTTAAACATATGATATTTTTTAACAGCTAGGGGTCATTTCTCAGGTAAAAAAATCTATTTCAAGTAAAATGGCTATTTGTAAGGAGTCAGAAATTTAAAATAAGAAGTTATAAATGTAAAAAGAATTCCTAGCCAACATGCTTTGACCCAAATGGTAATGTTTAGAATCCTTGGTTTCACTACAATAGATAAAATATTTTTATCTACATACACATTTACAGATGTATATCTCTACATATAGAAATCAATTTATGTATGTGTATATATAACTTATTTTTAGAAGACACAAAATGAGGATAATGATCAAAGCAAAACTAATAGTAAACTCACATTGTTCCAGATTAATGAAATGCTATAGGAAAAAAACAAACACAGAAGTGCTTGGAAAACATGATTTCATCTATCTTTTGATGGAAACCATAAATTTATATTGATCTAAGTCAGCGAATGAGATGATTCATAGAACAAAATTATTTATCCTCAGGGTGGTAGAGAGATTTAGGTGTGCAGATAACCATTTCTAATAAGTACCATGCTGACTCGGCCTGTTTCCTAAAATATCTGCTTGTTCCATTTTCTGCTTTGGGACCTAAGTCAACCCTGGTGTATTTAAACTTAGTATTTTGTTTCTGAACTTCACAAACATGGGCAATTTTTTTACAGAAGAGCAAAATTAAGTTGAGGTTTAGTTACGAAAACTTTACAGAACTCCATTTCACAGTCTATGAATCCAATCAACATTCAAAGGTTAGGAAGTTGATTAGCTAGTGTATAGATTATCAAGGCTATTTTACTTGTGTTCTCCAGTTGCTTCTCCTTTGACTATTTAATTGTTTACCTGAATTGTTATCAGACAAGACTCAAGTATAGGAAAGCTCAAAACAAGTAAAACAAGTCTATGGAATCATAGAATATAGAAGACCAATATTATGCTTCTCCAACTTGTTATGTTAGTTCTGGTCAAAAACAACCATCACAAAAATAATCTCAAAAAAAATTTTTAAATCTTGTCTAGGAATATTAACACTGTTTATTTAATAAAAATATATTTTTGAGTTATCTGTTAATTTCATTGATCTACCACTGCTCACAATTACCGTGGAAATCCAAGAACTTCTAGTTGGCATATTACTGTTCATGACATTAACAATGTACTGGACCACTGGAGTGAACCATATAAAAAGGAATAGAGATATACACTTCAACTATTCCAAGTGAAAAACAAAAAAAGCGAATTGCCATCCATATGAATCACTAAAACTCAATTCCTAAGTCTTTCAAATTTTAAACATTAAGCTGAACAAAGGAAGACTAGTCGTTTTTTCAGTTTATTTATTTATTTTCCTCTGTAAATCCTGAATTGGTTTCTGTAAACTAGTCAAATGTATACACTTTGGGGAATTACTTTTATAGATTCAATTAAAGTGTATCCTACTAGCATTTTGAAAGTTCATGTTTAGCAAATATTTCCAATGTAGGTGACACTTCTTAGGATTTTAAAAACATAATAAAAGTGAGACTTTCTCCGGAATTGTGACTTAGTAACTGAAGGAAATAATTTTTTTCTGTCAAAAAATTGTGTAGGTTTGTTAAAAAAAAAAACAGCAAAAACTTGGTTTTAGACATCCACACAACTTGAAATCAAATATACTTTATGTGAAAAGGTACTACTCTATAATTTTTTATCCGCTATCTAAGCATATCTTTACACCATGATGTCTGCTTAGACTCAAGAAACAGAAAAATCTGAAGCAGGAACAGAACGAGCAATTTATCTGTCTTAGGTGTATTCCTTGTGATTCTGTTAATTTACTCCACAAATATTTATTAAATTCTAACCTAAGGTTGGTTCTGCAGATGATTAACAGTTTGTATGCTAAATGTATTTGGTTTCATTTCATTTGAGAAGAAAGAGGCAGATAAATAGTTCCTGAAGACTCAGACTCCTGAATCTTTTATTCACTCATACATACATCAGTGCTTCATTTTGAATTATATGTTTTTGAGCAATAAGTCTGGTCACTTCATTTTCAAAACTCAAATATATTTATACAGGTAATTTATTACTTATTATTGCTGGGCTTATCTTATTGTTGCTCCTTTTCCATTGTCACTGCCACTATCCCAATTTAGTACTCTTTCACCTAAGATAAAGACAATTAGAGTCAACCCAAACTGTATTTTTTACTTTTAGTATTTCACCTTCCAATTAATTCTAATTATTTTTAGCCTGTATCTGTTCTGGGTCCCCATATCCACCTGGACTTTAGTATTCCTGCAGCAAATCTGGTCAAAGAAGGCAATATATTAACAGTCTCACTGGAGTCTGATGAGGTAAAATACTACTGGATAAACCCTATTCACATGGCCAACCATCATTTTGGAACTATTAACCTCCTAATTTTGATAATACCTGATACTTGCTGCTTAAGAATCAAACCCTAGGTTTATTACCACTTTTCTGAGACTGAAATTCCAGTGAGAGTGAAATTTTACTGTGAACTTCGGTACATTTCATGAGAGAAGTTTGTTTTAGCCTCAGCTAATGCCTGAAGTCCTAATATTATGTAACAGTAACCCAGATTTTTGTTTGTCTGTCTGTTTGAGACAGAGTCTTGCTCTGCCACCCAGGCTGGAGTGCAGTGGCGCGATCTCGGCTCACTGCAAGCTCCGCCTCCGGGGTTCACGCATTCTGGTGCCTCAACCTCCTGAGTAGCTGGGACTACACGCGCCCGCCACCACGTCTGGCTAATTTTTTTTTTTTTTTTTAGTAGAGACGGAGTTTTACCGTGTTAGCCAGGATGGTCTCCATCTCCTGACCTCGTGATCCGCCCGCCTTGGCCTCCCAAAGTGCTGGGATTACAGGCGTGAGCCACCGCGCCCGGCAACAGTAACCCACATTTTTAAGTAGAAATAACATGAGGGAATAAACATGACATTTTATAATTCTAATGTAAACAAATATTATTTTGAACAAAAGTGATTGGTTTTAAGTTTATAGGTGAATCTTAACTCGCCTTGGTATTTTTCCTTGTCTCTTTAACTTCACACTGGACAAACTGGTAAATAACGTTGAGAGCTTCTTCTGGGCTGCTTGTAGTTAGCAAGCTAGAACTAAATGCTCCCATCCTTCTAAACTCAAAAGTGACCAGGAACCTCCAAAATTCTAAAGTGTTGGGCAGCTATTTTTCTAACACTCAACTAAACGGCTGGCACCTAAATCCAAATTGTCCATTTCCTTCCATGCAACAAAGTCTGCACTCTAAACACTAGCCCAGTGTCAAAAGAACAACAAGTGTTGAAGTTCCTCTCCTGGAACCCATTCCCTTGCAGCATATAGCAGCACTCAAATCCAAGCAGTCCTTTCCACAGGACACTGAAAAAACAGGATCCCTGTATCTGTTGATTCTCTTGCCTGTGAGTTCCAGTTTGCACCCAGTGATGCTTACTGGTGTTCACCCAAGTCTGCACTATACACTACAAGAAAGATGGCTTCTTTTTTATTTTTGATTCTGGGGTTTATACCAGTAAAATGAGATAACATAGGTAAAATCAGTGCAGAGCCAAAGAGGATCTTAAATCCTCTAAATATTTCAGCTATCACAAGATCCTATGAAACATAGCTGATTAACTCCCAGAAGTAGGTGTCAGCATTTGTGGTAAGAATCCCTATTGTGCCCTTGACAGATCAGGGATCATTTATGATGGCAAAACCTATTGGATTGCCTAAGACCTTCACCTTCAGATGATTAATCAAGCAATTCTATACTGACTAAGAGATGTTATTGAAAGTACTTCTATATATATTGAACCTGGAATTCTTGTAAGACATTCTCACAGGCAATGTTATAGCTAATTTCATGTATCAATGTGACTGGGCAATGGGATGCCCAGATATCTGGCTAAATTTTACTTCTGGGTTTGTTTATGAGGGCATTTCTGGAAGGGATTACACTAGAATGGGTGGATTGAGTAAAGCACGTTGTCCTCCCCAATGAGGGTGACCATCGACCAACCCACCCACTGAGGCCTCAAACAGAAGAAAAAGGTAAAATAAGTTTGAATACTCTCTTTCTCTCTCTCCGCCTGACACTCAGACTGAAACATCAGTCTTCTCCTGCCCTGGGACTGAGGCTTACACTATCGGTGCTCCTAGTTCTCAGACATTCAGAATCAGCCTGGAATTTACACCACAAGCTTTCCTAGGTCTCCAGCTTGTGGGACTTCTCAGAGCAGATCGTGGGACTTCTCAGCCTCCATAATCATGTGAGACAATTCCTTATAACACATCCATCCTAATTCTTCTGATTCTCTGGAGAACTCTAGGACAGATTTTGATACCTAGAGTGACTGTGGAGTAAAAGAATTTTAAGGACAAGTTTTCTAAATTGACTCTGGGGTTTCTAGAATTGTCTCTTTAATTTGATTAGCTTTAAGATGCTAATGACTCTATTTCCAGTAATAGAGCACTGACAGTCCATGGCATAATCTGGCAATAGAGATACACTAAACATCTGCATTGGATACACCTAATCAACCACAAATCAACCAACAGTTCCAACCATAAGCAAGGTGTAAGAATTAAAGAAGAAAGAAACACAAAACGCGGCTTGGCAGTCAAAGACAGGTTTTCTTTAGTTAAAACCTAAGAGGCGCTCCTGGCCAACTGTGGTCAGGAGCGATTTCTCTTGTAGACTAAGAGTATATATTTGTTTAAGGGTGAGGGGGCTTATCAGAAGTTTGGAATGTTCCTGTTTGCGGGAGAAGTTTTATGGCAGGGTTGGAATGTCTCTGGGTGGAGGGGAGTTCACCTTGGGGCAGGCATCTTTCCAGCCAGAGGGGGGTTATCTCCAGACTGGTATCTTCCCGGCTGGAGGGGGGTTATCTCGGGGCTAGCATGTCTCTGGTCGGGGAGGAGTTTGGAATGTTTCTGGTTGGAGATGTTATTTATGATTTATGGTCATGCTGACCTTAGCCATTAGGCTGATGCCCTTTGGATTTAGGCGGTTTTTTATTAAGGTGAACTTTAGAATGAGAGGCTTGTCCAAGATGGCGATGCTCCTGCTCTGTCACAAGGAACTGGATGACTTTTGGAAAACTTAACAAATATAGTAAGTTTGGCTGGTTGCTCCTAATGTTGCCAAAGTGGTGGAAGAAAAGGATGAGCTCACGGATTCAGATGTGCCGCTCATATACCATATAAATGACCAGAGGTATCTATGTGTACATTGAAGGAGACCCTTAGCTCCTATAGCCACAGGGCTGAGACTGCTGAAGATCAAACAGAGAATCTCATCCTGTGACTGGCTGATTACAATGCAAGTTGAACCCCCAGCCTCATAGGCCAGGTGTTGCTGAAGTGAAGGTATTGATTGGAAAATAATGGGATCCTATAAATTGGGATTGAGATATGTGGGAAGACCCTGATGAAGCTGGTTACATTGAACCCCTAAATTCTGATTAGTTTTCTTTTCTAGTGAAATTGGTCTCCCCACCCTTTGGCTGTGGCATCTACATTCATAGTGGTATTGGCTTTTCCACCTCCTAAGGAAAGTATAATGGCCTCCCCTGAAGCAACTGCCATGAAAGACAATACCAATTCTCTTCAGTACCCATCCCCCAGCCTCTCTTTGTTTCTACATCTATGACAAGGCTCAAGTATGAGCAGGCCTCCACAGGTGAGGTACAAAGTATAACACATAAAGTATGTTACACTCTGAAACAACTACTAGAGTTTTCTAATTTATACACAGAGAAAATGGGAAAACGTGTTTAAATGGATGCTAAAGCTGTGGCTGTGGGATAACAGTGGAAGAAACAAGTTGGATTAGGATGAATATATTGACATGGACTCACAAAACAGAGATTCTGCATTTAATGTTGCAGTTCAGGGAGTTAGGAAGGATTATAATTGGTTGGTTGGTTGGCTAAAACATGGACCAAAAGGTGGTACACAGTGAGTAAATTAGATATTCTAGAAATGCTTTGGTTTAATATATAGGAAGGTATTCAAAGGCTTAGGGAGACGGAACTGTTAGAGTACAGTCATTTAAGACCTACTCACCCATACTGAGAGGGCCCAAGAGACATGACTTTCACCAATACTATGAGAAATAAATTTTTGAGGGGAGCCCCAGCATCCTTAAAGAGCTCTGTAATTGCTCTTCTCTCGTCTGTAGTGGGAACTACAGAAACTGAACTAGGAAATCTAAATGTAGAGGAGATAATTAGATCCTAGGGTGACAGGGGCCAAGTGGTAGCACTCAACTGCCAAAGACAAGGTGAGCATGATTACTATGATGGAGAGCAGAGTCAAAACAGCAATAATAATAATCTGCCTCACACAGACTTATGGTGTTGGCTAAATGACTAGGGTGCTCCTAGAAGTAAAAAACATAGAATAGAAAATAGTAGGAGCCTTATAAATTCTTTCTTGATCTGCAGAAGCAGAAAAGTTTAAGGTCAAGTGAACAAAACTTTAACCTGAAGCATAAAAACAGAAAGTAACAGCCCCTCAGTGAATTCCCAGATTTCAGCCAATTTACAGATTCAGAACCCCTAGAATAAAGGAGAGTCAGGGTTATCTCAAGGAAGGATTCTGGTACACTACCAAAAACTTATTTTGTTCATCTTTCTCCCAGTCTTTCCCAAAGGGATCTATAGCCCTTTACCAGAATAACTGTACACTGGGGAAAAGGTAAAAATAAGACCTTTTGGGAACTACTGGACCCTGGCCCTGAACTGACGCAAATTCTAGGAAACCCAAACATCACTGTGTTCTACCAGTCAAAGGAGGGATTTATGAAGGCCATGTGATTAATGAAGTTTTAGCTTAGGTCTGTCCCACTGTGGGCTCAGTAAGTCCTTAATCCATCCTATAGTTATTTCTCAAGTTCTGGAATGTACAATTGGAATAGATATGCTCAGCAGCTGGCCGAATTCCTTTATTGGTTCCCTGACTATACAGTGAGTGCTATTATAGTGGGAGAAGCCAAGCGGAAGCCACTAGAATTCCCTCTGCCTAGGAAAATAGTAAACCAAAAGTGATACCACTTTCCCAGAAGGGCTGCAGAGATTAGTGTCACCTTCAAGGACTTGAAGGATACAGGGGCAATGATTCCCACCACATCTCCATTCAACTTGGCTATATGGCCTGTAAAGATGACAGATGGATCTTGAAGAATGACTGTGGATTATCACAAGCTTAATAAGGTGGTGACTCTAATTGCAGCTGCTGTGCCAGATGAGGTTTGCATTGCTTGGGCAAATAACACATCCTCTGGTAACTGGTATGAAGCCGTTGATCTGATAAATGCATTTTTCTCAATATCCATTAGTAAAGACACCAGCAGTGGTCTGTTTTCAGCTGGCAAGGCAACAATATAACTTCACTGTTCTACCACAGGATTATATAAACTGGCCAGCCCCAGGTCTTAAATTCAAAGGGATCCTGATCACCTATCCCTTTCACAAGCTTTCACACTTGTCTATTACATTGATGACATTATGTTAATTGGAACTAGTGAGCAAGAAATAGCAACTATTCTATCATTAGTAAAATTTACATATCACATGTTGAGAAATAAATACAAAAAAAATGCACAGGCCTTCTACCTCAGTGAAATTTCTAGGAGTCTAGTGGTATGGGGCATGTTGAAATATCTCTTCAAAGGTGAAGGAAAAGTCATTGCAACTGGCCTCTCCTAGAACCAATGAAGAAGCACAATGCCTGGTAGGCCTCTCTGGATTTGGGAGGCAATATTTTCTTTATTTGGAGATATTGTTCTATCTCATTTACCTAGTGACCCAAAAAGCTTGTAGCATTGAGTGGGGCCATCAAAGGAAGGCTCTACAACAGGTTCAGGTGGCTGTGCAAGCTGCTATTTCACTTCGGCCATATAACCGAGCATACCCTGTGGTACTTAAAGTGTCACTCAGAGATAGAAATGCCATTTGGAGTCTTTGGCAAACCCATGTGGGTGAATCGCAGTGCAGGCCTTTCATATTTTGGAACAAGGCCCTGCCATGATCTGCAGATAGCTACTCTCCTTTTGAAAAATAGCTCTTGGCCTGCTACTGGGCTTTAGTAGAGTCTGAATGTTTAACCATGGGTTACCAAGTTCCCATGCGACCTGAGTTGCCCTTCATAAACTGGGTGTTTTCTGACATACCAAGCCATAAAGTTGGCATGCATAGCAACACTCTATCATCCAACAGAAGTGATATATACATGATGGGTCCTGAGTAGGCTCTGAAGGCATAAGTAAGTTACATAAAGTAGTAGTCAAATGCCCATGGTCCCCACGCCTGCTACAATGCCTCTTCTCTCTTAGCCTACACCAATGGCCTCATGACGGAGGAAATTACATCGTCAGATAACTTGCACTCACGAGCTCTTTCAGCTCTAAGAGACCCCCAATTAAATGTCTTCTACTCTTGATATATCTGGCTCCCCATTTATTAACACAGAAGTATTGGGGCCTTTGCTAGAAAGATCAAGGAAGTCATACAAACTTCACCTTCAGAAGCTCTGGTTAGCTGTATTCTGAAGGTTTTCTCTTTCTTGTGTGTGGCTATTGTGAATGAGATTGCATTCTTCATTTGGCTGTCAGCTTGAACGTTATTGGTGTATAGAAACACTACTGACTTTTGTACATTGGTTTTTTATCCTGAAACTTTACTAAAGTTGTTTATCTGATCTAGGAGGCTTTGGGCAGAAACGATGAGGTTTTCTAATGATAAAATCATAACATCTGTGAAGAGAGAGAGTTTGACTTTTCTCTTCCTATTTGGATGCCTTTTATCTCTTTCTCTCCCCTTATTTCTCTGGCTATGACTTCCAAAACTATATTGAATTCAAGCAGAGAGGGTGGGCATCCTTGTCTTATTCCAGTTCTCAACAGGAATGATTTCAGCTTTTACCTGTATGATGCTGGCTGTGAGTTTGTCACAGATAGCTATTATTTCAAGGTAAGTTTCTTCAATAACTAGTTTGTTGAGAGTTTATAATATAAAGGAATGTTGTACTTTATCAAAAGCCTCTTCTGTGTCTATGGAGATAATTAGATGGTTTTTGTTTTTAGTTCTGTTTATGTAATGAATCATATTTATTCACTTATGCAGTTGAACTAACCTTGCATCACAGGAATAAAGCCTACTTGATTTTGGTGGATTAGGTTTTTGATATGCTGCTGGATTAAATTTGCCAGTATTTTGTTGAGGATCTTTTTGTTTATGTTCATCAGAAAAATTGGCCTGAAGTTTTATTTTTTCATTGTGTCTCTGTCCAGGCTTTGGTATCAAAATAATGCTTCATAAAATAAGTTAGGGAGAAGTCTCTTATCCTCAATTTTTGGAATAATTTCAGGAGGATTTGTAGCAGCTCTTCTTTATACATCTGGTAGAATTTGGCTGTGACTCTGTCAGGTTCAGGGCTTTTTTTGGCTGGTAAGTTTTTTATTACTGATTAAATTTCAGAACTCGTTATTAGTCTCTTAAGAGTTTAGGAATATAGCTAACCAGGGAGCTGAAAAATCTCTACAGTGAAAATTATAAAATACTGTGGAAAAAAATCAGGGATAACACAAACAGATGGTGTTTACATGCTCATAAATAGAATCAATATCATTAAAGTGACCATACTGCTCAAAGCAATTTACAGATTCAATGCTATTCATATCAAACTACCAAGGACATTGTTCACAGAATTAGAAAAAAACTACTCTAAAATTCATATGGAACCAAAAATGAGTCAGAACAGCCAAAGCAATCCTAAGCAAAAAGAACAAAGCTGGAGGCATCACAGTAACAAACTTTATACTACAAGGCTACAGTCACCAAAACAGTATGGTACTGGCACAAAAACAGACACACAGACCAATGGGAAAGATTAGACAACCACAAAAAAAGAACACACCATCTGATCATCAACAAATCATCAATAGAAAACAATGCAGAAAGGGCACCCTATTCGATACATGGTGCTGGGATTACTGGCTAGCCATATGCAGAAGATTGAAACTGGACTCCTTGTTTACACCATACAGAAAAATCAATTCAAGATGAATTAAAAACTTAAAAGTAAAACCTAAAACTATAAAATCCCTTGAAGAAAACCTGAGAAACATCATTCTGAATATAGGACCTGGTAAAGATTTCATGATGAAGACTTAAAAAGCAATTGCAACAAAAATTAAAATGGACAAGTGGGACTTAATTAAAGAGTTTTGCACAGCAAAAGAAACAGAATAAACAGAATAAATCAACAGAATAAACAAACAACTCACAGAATGGGCAAAAACATTTGCAAACTATGCATTCAACAAAGGTCTAAGCCCAGAATCTGTGAGGGACTTAAACAACTCAACAAGCAAAAACCAACCCCATTTAAAAAATGGGCAAAGGCATGAAGAGAAACTTCTCAAAAGAAGACACACATGCAGCCAACAGGCATATGAAAAATTCTCAACTAATCATCAAAGAAATAAAATCAAAACTCCAATAAGATACCATCTCACACTAGTCAGAATGACTATTATTAAAAAGTCAAAAAATAAGAGACTCTGGCAAACCTAGGGAGAAAAGAAAATGTTTATATATTCCTGGTGGGAATGTAAATTAGTTCAGCCACTGTGGAAAGCAGTTTCAAGATTTCCCAAAGAACTTAGAACTACCATTTAACCCAGTGATCCTAATACTGGGTATATATTAAAAGGAATATAAATTGTTCTGCCATAAAGACATATGCACACATACGTTTATCACTGCCCTACTTACAATAGCAAAGACAGGGAATCAACATAGATGCCCATCGACAGTGGACTACATAAAGAAAATGTGGTACATATACACAAATACATTGCAGCTAAGAAAAAGAACAACATCATGTCCTTTGCAACAACACAGATGTAGCTAAAGGCCATTATCCTAGCAATTAACACAGGAACAGAAAAACAAATATCTCATGTTCCTACTTATAAGTGAGAACACTCATGGACACAAAGAAGGGAACGACAGACACCAGGACCTACTTGAAGGGAGAGAGTCAGAGTAGGGTGAGGATTGAAAAATTACCTATAGGGTGTTATGCCCACTACCTGGGTGACAAAATAATTTTTAAACCAGATCCCAGCAACATACAATTTACCCATGTAACAAACTTGCACATGTATCCCCTAAACCTAAAATAAAAGTTGGAAGGGGAAAAAAATGAAGATAGAAACAGGAGCAAAAGGAAATATTCCAATACTTTATCACTTCTTTTTAATATTTGTCCTAATCATTTCATTTTCTTACATTATTACATTTCTTTGAATCTCTAAATCTCCAAGAAAATATTGAATTAAAATGGTAATAGTGGGGGGAAGAAGAAGTTCTGAATGTATCCCTTATTTGTATAGCTCTTCAGATTTTAGAACAGATAAACTCACTCTCAGGAAAGTGAGGCCTAGACACAATAGCCTCTAGACAGAGTAGACTATATGTCAACAGAGTAGAGATAACCCTTCCCTTGGTAAATGACAACCAGCTTAGAAGGCAATGAGATTTCAGTTTGAGGTGAAATCTCTGCAATGGGATTTCAGTTTGAAGTGATTTCCATTCGTGTGATCAAAATAATTCAAAAAGTAGTGTCTAAGGGACCAGTGCTTAGGCAAGAAGCAAAAAAGAGACTTTGCTTCCTACCTAAGACCTGGCCCTTTTAGGTAGGTAGAAGCCCAGAAGATTGTAGGACCTATATTGTGGTTTTGCCTGCATGTTTCACTGGAAAGGCTAACCGTTTAAAGGAAATACACAGAACTAATCAAGGGAACCATGTTAAACATTCTGGAAGGTCTCTCTTGATATGGCAAGAACTTGCTTATTTAGCTAGTTTCTATGACTTCCTTCATGAAATGTCCAATCAATGTTGATTTTACAGAAATGCTAATGTTGGAGATATGTTGATCATGGAGAATTTTCCAGTTGTTTTTTTAAAATGTGCTGCTTTTGGGGCATAAAGCTCTAATTATAAGTCAGATAATCACCTTCCAGAAACATTGCTCTCATTTCATATAAGTTATTCAAGCAACAAAGAATCAATGACAGTACTGCAATCTACTTGAGGGGTACCTAGTTTGAATCAGCTCTCCAAAGGTTAGTCACAAGAGTTTCTAACTACAGCTGAGGCTTTAAAACTCAGCTGTCACATTTGCAAAGTGTCTCATGCATCGGTTATTTTGTAAGAGAAGTTGTGCAAAAGGAAATTAGAGGAATGTGGAACTTGCTTAAATTATCCCCACAACTATCTGTAATGAAGTTACTGGAACTTTAGGGATTCATGAGGTGAAAAACATAGTGCTATAAAACTGTGAAGAGATTGTAACTAAAGGGGGACTCCAGTAATGCTTAAAAACAGGCTTCCTGAGCTAATAGGTACCTGAAGAAGTCCTACGTTCCACTCCCAAATACACGGTAAGAATTACCATTAGGTGATCCTGAATGACTACAAGGAAGTAGATTCCATAAACTTCCTTAGCAACCAGTATCTGTGATAAATATTTTTATATTTCATTATGTTCTGTCTCAGAGAAGTTAAGTCTTCCATTTTCCTCTTAAAATCACGGAATTGCCCAGGAGTTGTATAAAGGTTCTTTTCAGTTTTGTGATTCTATGGGTTGTAGCATTTAACAACCTTTGGCAAAGTGCCTGAAATCAGATCTCAGTAGTTTGTGGCTTTGCGCGTAGTTTCATTCTTTATTCCTTACCCTCCCAGAAAAAGATACAATGTAAGCCAGAAAAGCATTAGAAAACAAAGTTATGTTGCCCTCTAGAAACAGGGTTGTCAGATAAAAAATTTGGGATATAATTATACTAAAATAATTATTTGTTGTATATTCAAAATTTTGAGTTCAGTTAGTGCTCCCTGTCAGTTACTATGATCTAGTTGGCATGCTTCCCACTTCATCAAATATTTCATTAGTCATATTTTTCAGACTATGAAAATATCTTAAGGTAATGTTCCTTTAAGAGTCTCAAACTATATAATTATATGCTTACACTTTCTCCCAGTTTCCCTCCAAAAGTGTTTAGCATATATTTTTAAATATAGCACGTCTTCCTTCTCAGATCAGGTGGCCATTTTCTCTTCGTGTTTCCAGTGTTTTCATATCACAATTGTTATTGCTCATTGGCTTCAATTAAGCCTAGTTTACTTTCTCTTTTCTAACATTCCATGAGATTAAAGTTGTCCACAAAGACAGACAAGTATTTAATACAGTTTATCCATCCCCAACCTAATATTTTAAAAATCAAAATGAAGCTTTCTAGAGCTATCTTCTCTACTAAATCTTGCTTTTGTGCTACTTTTGAGGTCTCTTAGGAAAACACTGATCCGGAATTCGTGGGTTTTTGGTTTCACTGCCTTCAAGAATGAAGCTGCGGACCCTTGCGGTGTTACAGTTCTTAAAGGCAGCATGTCTGGAGTTTGTTCCTTCTGATGTTCAGGTGTGTTTGGAGTTTCTTTTTTCTGGTGGGTTCGTGGGCTCGCTGGCTCAGGAGTGAAGCTGCAGACCTTCACGGTGAGTGTTACAGCTCTTAAGGCGGCGCGTCTGGAGTTGTTGTTCCTCCCGGTGGGTTCGTGGTCTCACTGGCTTCAAGAGTGAAGCCGCATACCTTCACAGTGAGTGTTACAGCTCATAAAGGCAGCGTGGACCCAAAGAGTGGGCAGTAGCAAGACTTATCACAATGAGCAAAAGAACAAAGCTTCCACGCTACAGAAAGGGATCCAAGCAGATTGCCACTGCTGGCTCCGGCAGCCTGCTTTTATTCTCTTATCTGGCCCCACCCACATCCTGCTGATTGGTCCATTTTACAGAGAGCCAATTGGTCTGTTTTACAGAGAGCTGATTGGTCCGTTGTGACAGGGTGCTGATTGGTGTGTTTACAATCCCTAAGCTAGACAGAAAAGTTCTCCACATCCCCACTAGATTAGCTAGATACAGAGTGTGGACACAAAGGTTCTCCAACTCCCCACCAGAGTAGCTAGAGTAGCTAGATACAGAGTGTCAACTGGTGCATTCACAAACCCTGAGCTAGACACAGGGTGCTGATTGGTGTGTTTACCAACCTTGAGCTAGATACAGAGTGCCGATTGGTGTATTTACAATCCCTTAGCTAGACATAAAGGTTCTCCAAGTCCCCACCAGACTCAGGAGCCCAGTTGGCTTCACCCAGTGTATCCCCTACCAGGGCCGCAGGTGGAGCTGCCTGCCAGTCCTGTGCCATGTGCCTGCACTCCTCAGCCCTTGGGTGGTTGATGGGACTGGGCGACCTGGAGCAGGGGGCTGCGCACGTCGGGGAGGCTCAGGCTGTGCAGCAGCCCACAGCCGGGGTGGGGGGGGGCGGTGCTCAGGCATGGCAGGCTGCAGGTCCCGAGCCCTGCCCCACGGGAGGCAGCTAAGGCCCAGCAAGAAGTCGAGCACAGCAGCTGCCAGCCCAGGTGCTAAGCCTCTCACTGCCCGGGGTCGGCGGGGCTGGCCAGCCACTCCGAGTGCAGGACCCGCCAAGCCCACACCCACCTAGAACTCGTGCTGGCCTCCAAGCACCGCCTGCAGCCCCAGTTCCCACCCGCGCCTCTCCCTCCACACCTCCCCGCAAGCTGAGGGAGCTGTCTCCGGCCTTGGACAGCCCAGAAAGGGGTTCCTACAGTGCAGCTGCAGGCTGAAGGGCTCCTCAAGTGGGGGCAGAGTGGGCATCAAGGCCAAGGAGGCACCGAGAGCGAGCCAGGGCTGTGAGGGCTGCCAGCACGCTGTCACCTCTCAATATCACATTATGTAAAATATGCTACATGTTAAGTAAGTAATATACCACAAAACTACTTATGTGTGTGACTATGTTATAGATGGGAGAGTTCTCTTACATCCATTATCTTGTTTTATCTGTGTTACAATCCTGCAAGGTAAATACATCAATAATTCTTATTCCCTTTTCACAGATGGTAATGCTAAAGATAAGACTACTGAAATGCAAATTTATATGGATAACAAATAGTAAATATGGGTTGAACTCAGGTTTTTTGAAAAGTTTAAATCAAATGTTTTAATGATGTAATTTGTATTTCCCTCTCCTTTTTGCCCTGTTTGGTTCTTCATTCATCTTTACACAATGCCCCTTTTTATTTTCATCCAGTTCATGGATTTTCGTAGATCAATGTAATTTTTGATATACTGTTACTCCCTCCTGCTTCTATTAGATGTTGCTTTAAATATATATAAAATAAAATAAAAGGAACATCCATAGACATCTCTATGTAACCTCTATATATTTAAAGACACGGGGAAGATAAAAAACCCTTTACTAGAAAATATCTTGAATGTCCTTAGAAATTATCCTTAAAATCACCTGGGATCCAGGACTTTTTCTTCTTCCTTTATCTTCCTAATTCTTGGCACAGAATGTAAGCTTAATTAATAAGGACATATACAGTCTCAGAGGCATTATTTGTGTCCTTGTAATTGCCTCATATGAAATGCATGTTTAAAATTCAGTCTTTTGTTATTGCATATTCATCTTCTCTTTGCTGTTATTGTATGTTGCATGGATTCACATTGCCTTTTAATGTACTGGCCCTAAATATGCCCCTGCAATCTTCTTCCTTTTATTAATGTTGATGGTAACAGGTGTATGTATTTTTGTATCTTATTTTAATATTTCATATTATATAACCAACAAAGTAAAATGACAATAGGCATAACTTAAAGCAGAAAAAACAATACTAATGACAGACCTTCCATATGATGAAAAAATAAAAAATAAAAAAACTTTTCCATGTCTTCATGTAATATTCATAAGTTTTTTGTTTTATTTTTATTTTAAATAGATTTTGCTTTGTATATTTAAGGGATATAACATGATATTATGAGGTTAAAAAGGTTACTATAGTGAAGCAAATTAACATATCCACCATTTCATATAGTTACACAATTATTTTGTTTTTGAGGCAAGAACAGCTACACATTTAGCAGGAATCCTGTATACAATACAATTTTACTGCCTATAGTCATTATGCTGCACATTAGATATCTACTTATTCATCATACATATCTACTACTTTGTATCCTCTAACTTACATCTCCCAGTTCCCACATTTGCTTCCACCTCTGATAACCACTACTCTGTTTTTCTATCTCTGTGAATTTATTTTAGAGTTCACATGTAAGTTAGATCATGCAATATTTGTCTTTCTATGTCTCACTTAATTCACTTGGCATAATGTCTCCAGGCTAATCCATGTTATAACAAAGGGCAAGATCTTGCTTTTTAGGGCTAAATAATATCCCATTGTATTTACACACTACAATTTATTTATCCATTCATCCAGCTATGGACACTCTAGATTATTTCCATATCTTGGCTGCTGTAAATAATGCTGGAGTGAACATGGGAGTGCAGATGTCTTTTTGAGGTGGTGATTTCATTCCCTTTGTATATACGGCCAGAAGAGGAATTACTTGATGATACTGTACTTCTATTTTAAATTTTTTTAGAAACCTCATACTTTTTTTTTATAATGGCCATACTAATCAACAGTCCCACAGTGTACAAGAGATCCCTCTTCTCCACACCCTTGTCAATATTTGTTATCTTCTGTTTTTTTTTATAATAGCCATCCTAACAGGTGTGAGATGGTATCTCATAGTGGTGTCAATTTTCATTTTCCTAATGATTAATTATGTTGAGCACTTTTCATACCTGTTGGCCATTTATGTCTTCTTTGGAGAAGTGTCTATTCATGTCTTCTGCCCATGATTTAATTGGGTTATTAGTTATTCCACTACTGAGTGATATCAGTTTTATCTAAAGTTTAAACATTAACCGCTTATCAGATATATAGTTTGCAAGTATCTTTTTCCAATCCATAGGCTGTCATTTTGCTTTGCTATTTTCTTTGCTATACAGGAGTTCTTTTAGTTTGATGTAGTCTCATTTATTTTATTTTTGTTTTTTGTGGCCTGAGCTTTTGGTGCTGTCCAAAACAATCATTACAAAGGTCAATGTCCAGAAGCAGTTCCCCTACATACTTTTCCAGGAGCTTTATGGTTTTGGTCTTATATTTAAGCTGCTTTTATCCATTTTGGGTTGACTTTTTGTGTATGGTATAAGGGCCTACTTCATTCTTTTGCATATGGAAATCTATTGCATATGGAAATCTAGTTTTCCCAGCACCATCTTTTAAAGGAACTATCCTATCTCCATTACATTGTCTTCATGTACTTGTCTAAAATTAGTTGATAGTATATATTCAGGTTTATTTCTGGGGTCTCTATTCTGTTCCACTGGTCCATGTATCTGTTTTCATGCCAGTACCATGCTGTTTTGATTGTTATAGATTTGTAATATAATTTTAAATCAGAAAATATGATGCTTCCGACTTTGTTTTTCTTTCTGAGAATTGCTTTGGCAATTCAGGATTTTTTAAGTTTCATATTGGTTTTAAAGTTGTTGTTTCTATTTTTTATGAAGAACACTATTGGAATTTTGATATGGATTGTGTCAAATTTGCATATGACTTTCTGTACTATGAATATTTCAACAATATTAACTTCTTATCCATGATAACAAGGTACATTTCTATTTATTTGTGTCTTTTCAATCTCTTTCATTAAATATTTTATAGTTTTCAGTGTAGTGATCTTTTACCTCCCCAGTTAAATTTGTTCTTGTATATTTTTTTCTTGATGCTATTGTAAATGGAATTGTTTTCTTAAGGTCTTTTTTAGTTAGACTGGGTTTTCAGTTGTGTATATAAATGCTGCTGATTTTTGTATGTCAATATTGTATCCTTCAACTTTGCCATATTCATTTATTAGTTCTATGAGTTTTTTGTGGAATTCTGGTTTTTTTACATATAGAATTATATCATGGGCAAATAGAGATAATTTTACTTCTTCCTTTTAACTTAGATGGCTTTTCATGTCCTTTGTTTCTTGTTTTGTTGTCTGATTGTTCTTGCTAGTACTTTCAGTACTATATTTAAATAGATGTAGTGACAGTGGACATCACTTGCCTTGTACCAAATCTTAATGGAAAAACTTTCAGTTTCTCCCCATTGATTATAATGTTAGCTGTGGGTTTTTTAATAAAACACCCTTATGTTGAGGAACTTTCTTTCTATACCTAAACTGTTGAGCATATTTATCAAGAAAGGACGCTGGAGTACACCAGTGCTTTTTCTGCATCAATTGAGATGATCACGTGGTTTATATCTTTTATTCTGTTAATGTGATGTATCACATTGATTGATTTGCATATGTTCAACCAGCCTTGCATGCCAGGGATAAATCTCATTCTGTCACGATCTTTTTGATGTGTTGCTGGATTTGATTTGCTAATATTTTACTAAGGATTTTTGCATCACTGTTCATCAGAGAAATTGATCTGTAGTTTTCTTTTCTTGTTATGTCTTTGTCTGACTTAGGTATCAAGGTGATACCTACAATCTTGGTAGGTTGTATTTTTCTAGGAATTTTTTCATTTCACCTAGATTATCCAATTTTTTGGCATTTAATTGTTCGTAATAGTTCCTTGTTATCCTTTTTATTTGTAAAGTGTCTGCAGTAATTTGTTCTCTTTCATCTTTGGTTTTATTCATTTAAGTCTTTTTTATGGTTAGACAACTCTTTTTTCTTCAGAAAAGCTCTAGTTTTATTTACTCTTCATATGGCTTTCTATTCTTTATGTGATTTATTTCGATTCTGATGTTTATTATTTATTTCCTTCTTCTAGTTTGTTCTTTTTCTAGTTCCTTGAGGCTTAATGTTAGACTATTTTTCTGAGATATTTCTTCTTTTTAATGTAGGCATTTATTTCTATAAACTTTCCTCTAAAACTGCTTTTGCTGTCTTCCATAAGTTTTGGTATGTTGTGTTACCATTGTTGTTTGTCTCAAGATTTTTTTTAAATTTATCTTTTGATTTCTTCTTCAATCCATTGGTTGTTCAGGAACATGTCATTTAATTTCCACAAATTTATGAATTTTTCATGATTTATCTAATTACTAGTTTCATACAATTATTGTCAGAAATGATACTCAATAGGACTTAAATATTCATACATTTTTAAAGAAATGTTTTATCACCTAACATTGTTTCATGTATTCTGGGAAAAATGTCTATTTTTCTGCTGCTGCTGGATGGAAAGTTCTGTATATGTCTGCTAAGTCCATTTGGTCAAAAGTGCAATTTAAGTCCAGCATTTACTAATTAATTCTCTGGTTAATATACCCATTGTTGAAAGTGGGGTACTGAAGCCTCATCCTATTATTGTACTGCTATTTCTCTTTATGTTCATTAATAGTTTACATATTTAGGTGGTCCAATGTTGTGTAAATATATATTTTCAATGATTAGGTCATCTTGATAAACTGATCCATGTCGTTCAGTCACAATCTTCTTTGTCCCGTGTTACTTTTTGACTTCAAGTCTATTTTATCAGATAAGTATAGCCACTGCTGCTTTCTTTGATTACAATTTGCATCTAATATCTTCTTCCATCCCTTCACTTTCAGCCTCTGTATATCCTTAAAGCTTGAGTGGGTCTCTTTCAGGCAACATATAGTTGGATATTGATTTTTAACCATTCAGCCACTCTGTGTTGAATGTAAATGGATCAAATTATCCAGTCAAATTACACAGATTGGTTGAATGTGATCAATTTACATTCAAGGTTGTTACTGATACATAGGAACTTGCTACTGCCATTTTGCTATTTGTTCTCTGCTTCTTTTGTAGTTTCTTTGTTCCTTTATTTCTCTCTTGTCATCTACCTTTATAATTTGATAATTTTCTCTAATGCCAATCTTTGTTTCTTTTATCTTTATCATTAGTGTAGCTGATGTAGGTTTTTTGTGTATGTGGTCACCATGAGGCTGACAAAAGTATCCTATAGTCTACTATTTTAAGCTAATAATTCCTGTTATATACAAAAACTCGAGACTTTAATCCCATTTAAATTTTTGATGTCACAATTTACATATTTTTCTATTGTGTACTTTGTAACATTTATTATAGCTTTAGTTATTTTTGATGATTTTGACTTTTAACCTTCATACTAGAGATATTTATGACTTACACAACACCATTAAAGTATTGGGACACTCAGGATATTTGACTATGTATTTGCCTCTAGCAGTGAGTTTTATATTTTCATATGTATTAATGATAGTAATGATCATCCTTTGGTTTCTACTTGAAGAACTTCCTTAAGCATTTCCAGTAAGGCAGCTCCAGTTGTAATAAATTCTCTTGGCTTATGCTTGTCTGTCAAAGAAGTATTTCTCCTTTATTTCTGAAAGACAGCTTTGCTAGGTGTACTACTCTTGGCTGATAGATTTATTTTTTTCCTTTCAGCACTTTGACAATATAATTCCATTCTCTCCTAAACTGCAAGATTTGTCCTTAGAAATCTGCTGATAGTCTAATAGAGATTCTCCTATATGTGGCTTGATGGTTTTTCTCTTACTGCTTTTAAAATTCTCTCTTTATCTTTGACTTTCAACAGTTTGGTTTTAATGTGCCTCAGAAGGAATCTCTTTGGGTTGAATATATTTGGAAATCTCTGAGCTTCATGGATCTGGATGTCCATATCTCTTCCCAGACCTGGAATGTTTTCAGCAATTATTTCATTAAATAGACTTTCTGTTCCTTTGTCTTTCTCTTATGTTTTTGGGGACTCCAATAATCAAATATTTATTCACTTAATGGTGTGCCATCAGGCCTGTAGGCTTTTTTTTTTAAACTATTTTAATTTTCCTTTGAGTCATGTCAAAAGACCTATACTGCAGTTCAAAAATTCTTTCTTTTTGATCTTGTCTGCTGTTAAACCTCAACCATATATATATATATTTTTTATTTCATTGATTGAATTATTTAGCTCCAAGAATTCTGTCTTGTTCTTTAATATAGCTCCTATTTGAATTTCTCATTCGGATCATTGTTTTCCTAATTACATTGAATCATTTATTTCTATTATCTTGTATCTCACTAAATTTCCTTAAGATCATTATTTTGATTTCCTTTTTTAGGCAATTTGTAAATTGTTGTTTCTGTGGGGTCAGTTACTGGAGAATTATTGTGTTCCTTTGGTAGAGTCATATTTCCTTGCCTTTTCATGTTTCTTGTGTCTCTGCATTGATGTCTGTGCATCAGACAGTGCAGTCACTTCTTCTAAACTTTACAGAGCAGCTTTCATAGGGGGAGACTTTCACATACAGGTTGAACACGGTGCAAGCACCTCTCCATGTGGACCCAGAGGTGTAATCTACATTCAGCTTCTTCCACTGTGATCAATGTTAGTGATGACTGGAGGTGCTTACATGGCCTAGACTATAGGAATTTGTTTCAGTAATGGTGGCTGCATAGGTTATTAGGGCAAAGGCTTTAGGGATCCTCTTATTCTTGTTTTTCTCACAGTGGGGAGTCTTAGCTGGGTATTTTTCTTGAAATTGGGTCTGATATGGCTTTCAAGCAGCACAGAAATATAGTGCAGCACTATAATATAATACAGTATATAATACAGTAGCACTGGAATATAGGACACATATGCTTGGAGCAGCTGTGGAACTGGGTTCCTGGGCTAAGGGTTTTGTCAAAATACCGTAGTTCCCAGAACTTGAGGCCATAGGCTCACTCTCCAAAGCACAAGAGAATGCAATTCTCCCACTAAGCTGAGGCCTATCTCTCTGAGGCACATCCCAGTAGCTTTGTCCCAGGAGCTTGGATGTAGCTATGGTTCTGACCCTGGGAGGCACCAGCATGGATCTGAATAAAAATTAAAAAAAAAAGAAGTCCTACAGAGGCTCAGGCCCCAGAGACTTGGGCACAGCTGCAATTCAGGACCCAGAACAAACAGGGCACACTGGCAGGTGGGCTCCAGGGAATAAGGTACCATGAGGTGGTGACTCTGGAACTGGAAATGATAGGACATAGGAGTATGCCAGACTTTATAAGGCCAGGTATAGCAGCAAGGATGTAAGTTCCTGATATGATTTAGGCCCCAGGGGACAGGGAGCAGTACAGTGATGCTTCCACTTCCAGAAGACGGGGGATGTCTTGGCAGCTCAGACTGTAGGAAGGAGTCTAGTCCAGTTCCAGGTAGGGAGGACACTGTGGGCTTTTTGACCTGAAGGTACATAACCGCAGCTCAGCCAATGCTCTGATTCCCTGGGACTAAAGGCACTGTGTCTGTTTAGCCCCAGAAAGTGCAGCTACATGGGTCAGCAGAGCCTCTGGATCACTGGGTTCAGGGTGTGGCATCAACTATGATGCTTAGAGGTACAGCTGCTTCATTGGGCCAGGGGCTCATATTTCCAGGGTGCAGGCTGCTGCCTCACCTATTGCACAGGGCAGGGGGTTACTGCTCCAGTATGCCAGTGGCTTGAGGTCCCTGGGAAATGGGTTGATGCCTCAGCTGTGGCACCAGATCATGACTGTCCCCACAGTTAAAAGGCTCCAGGTCCCTCAGGGCAGGGCACCACTTCAGCTTGACCCTGAGGGAAGAATGCACCAGCAACTGGGATGGGGATAAAAGAATAGCTTTGTGGTAGCTTGACTCTAGGGAGTAGGCCATAAGACAAGATTTCATTCCTTTATATGATTAAATAATATTCAATTGTGTATGTACATCTATTTACCAAATTTTCTTTATCCATTCATCTGTTCATGGACATTCAGATGATTCCATATCTTGGCTATTGTAAATACTGCTGCAGTAAACATGGGAGTGCAAATTATCTCTTCAATATATGAATTTCTTTTCCTTGAAACACTTCAGGACATTGGACTGGACAAAGATGTTATATGGAACACTTCAAAAGCACAGATAATGAAAGCAAACATAGATCACTCAGATTATATCAAATGAAAAAGTTTCTGCACAGCAAAAGAAACTCATAAGTGGGAGCTGAACGATGAAAACACATGGACACAGGGAGGGGAACATCGCACACTGGGGCCTGTTGTGGGGTGGAGGGCAAGGGAAGGGAGAGTATTAGGACAAATACCTAATTCATGCTGGGCTTAAAACCTAGATAACGGGTTGATAGGTGCAGCAAACCACCATGGCACATGTATACCTATGTAACAAATCTGCACATTCTGCATGTGTATCCCAGAACTTAAAATAAAAATAAAAAAGAAACAATCAACAGAGTAAAGAGACAACTTGTAAGGCTGAAGAAAAGACATGAAAACTATTCATCTGACCAGCAGTTAATACCCAGAATATAAAAGAAACACAAACAACTTAACAGAAAAAAAACTAATAATCTGATTTTAAAATTCTGAATAGACATTTCTCAAAAGGAGACATACAAGTGGCCAAGAAATATATGAAAAAATGTTCAATATCACTAATCCTCAGAGAAATGAAAATCAAAACTGTAATGAGATATTATCTCATCCCCATTAAAAAGGCAATTATCAAAAAGACAAAAGTAGCAAATGCTGGTGGGGATGTGGAGAAAAGGGAACTCTTATACACTGTTGGTAACCATTATGGAAAATAGCATGGAGGTTCTTCAAAACCTAAAAATAGAAAACCAGGTGATTCAGCAATCATATTACTGGGTATTTATCCAAAGGAAAGGAAATCGGTATATTAAAGGGACTGTTTTTAAAGACTTATTTGCCTAATCTTGGTTTGTCATTGAACACCAAACTTGCAGCAGTTTCAGATTTCAGAAATAGACTTCCATTTTGTTTCCTTATTCACTGGAGAAGTGCTTTCTGCAAGGTGATACAAAATTCGGCTTTCCAATGTGAATCTTTAATCCCCAGTCCTGTGCAAACCAGGAAAAAGTGATCCATAATGTGTCTCTTTAAGTGGATCCTTTTTAGATGTGTTCATTATCCCACAAAAATTACTAACTGTAGAGTCAACCTGAGTGCAAACTATACAACATTTATAGCCAAAAGAAAAGTTTACTTAGTTATTTAGGATATAAACTAAGTCTATAGTTACTTTTTAATAAAGCCAGCTTAGAAAAGTTTCCTTTAAAACATATATGTAAAGTAAGAGTTATATACCTCAAACTAATGAACAACAGTAAGTGATGATAAGGTCCTTGGCAATGAATGATTTTAATTAATTATACTGCAGGATTGATCACTTTTTACGTCAATGTATCACTGATGAGTTGACTGCTCCTGTTGAAGATATTTCAGCATTATTTATGATCATTTACAGTAGTCATTTTTAATATAGGGAATTGTATCTGTTGATTAAAAATTACAACAATTCTATCATTCTTCTATATCCTTTGTATATTCCAATAAATTAGATGTGGTTTAAGAAAATGTCACTTGAGGGCCAGGCACGTTGGCTCACGCCTGTAATCCCAGCACTTTGGGTGGCCGAAGTGGGCGAATCACTTCAGGCCAGGAGTTCGAGACCGGCCAGGCCAACACGGCGAAACCCCGTCTCTACTGAAGATACAAAAATTAGCCAGGCGTGGTGGTGCATGCCTGTAGTCCCAGCTACTCAGGAAGCTGAGACAGGAGAATTGCTTGAGCCCGGGAGGCGGAGGTTGCAGTGAGCCGAGATTGCACCAGCCTGGGCGACAGATCGAGACTCTGTCTCAAAAAAAAAAGAAAAAAGAAAAAGAAAATGTCACTTGAGAAGCATGAAAGTACTCAGACAGCAAGTAATAATCATCTCCAACTGGGGTTTAAAGTTAGACTCTTCTCTTACATTTTGTGGTATCTATTAATTTTGTGAAATAAGTATGAACAAAACTATAGGTTCAATAAATTGACACAGAGTTGATTCTACTCAGAACTCATGACAGTCACATTTATTATTATGGCCTGCAGTGTAATAATTATCTATCCTACTTGTTAATTCTAATAAAACCTTTTTCTTTTTATATTGTATGTTTTGTGCATCTTGAATCTTCCTTGCCTCTCCTCAGTACTAATCAACAAAATTCCAGACTTTAACCTTGGAAATTACAGGTTAACTGTAAATAAAAGAAGTTTCAACAAATTAAAAAGAATCTGCATTCTCCTACAGCTGCAGAAATGCAGATTCAATTTTGCACAAATGGTGAATTAAGAACTTAAAAAAAAAGAGTATCACTCTTATTTCTCGTCCAAGATGAGGGGAATATGTAATCCTTTTATTTTCTATTATTAAAACTGTCCCTGGAAGTGTTATTTGAACAAAGGATTCTTATGATATCAGGGCTTCAGAGAAATGTTGCAGTGTTCTGTGAAAATAAGCTTTAACCTCTAAAATGTCTCTAATACAGATTAATTGTCTTAGCAGATAACACTTTGTTTCCCTGGTAATAATATTTATATTTACCTTTCTGTTTTGAAAAAGTACCAATGCTTATAAGATTTGTCAAACCACAAGAGGACCACTAACACTCCTCTTCTCTCTCACTCTCAGGCAGGAAACGAGACCCGTGACTATTATGGATATGTAGGTCCTCCTTATATCCTCACCAATGGTGGCCACTCTCAGTCAGTCCTCCGGGTGATAAAGTATACATATAAATATATACTGAGTACAAGACTGACATTATACCCTACAACTATTACAGCCTGTAAAATTATTGTGTTTCTGAATATTTGTGAATGAAACAAATTGTTGTTTGGTATTCAATGACCTTGATACGGTCAAATCTTAACTCATATTCTTCCTTTAAACCTCATGAATATTGAATCTTTGCCATCGTTAACATATGCTTTGTCCTTTCTGGCCTCTAGTTATGTTATTGGGCTGTTCTCTCAGCCTTGAATAACCCCTCTTAATTCTTTCTCTATCCTCTATCTCTAATGGCCACTAAAAGGCGACCACATTTGAAATTCCAACCATCCTTAAACCTGAACTGAAGTTCTTCTTTAAATTCTCATGGTACTTTACTCATAACTCTTTAAAAAGGTCTATTCTGTATTATAGTTATTTATAGTTATTATATCTATTATGATGTAATCATCATAAAATTATAATTTGTCTGAATCTTGTTATCCCCTGCAGTTACGAGCAAAGCATCTTGTACATCATAGGACCTCAAATGAATGATGAAAATATTATTTAATGTCATTTTTTTTTGCATTAGGATGCTTTTCCACAGGCAGAAAAACAATCTGCTGCAAATAATAAAGGAATTATAGTCTATGAGGGATTCACTTGAAGCAGAATATAACTTCTCATTGATTTGTTTTCACTATAGCTGAGGTTGTATGTAGACTAGAAATAAATCTGTGTTACAGACATTCATGTAATAAGTAATTGCTGAGCTATCACCGCTTACTGATTGAGTCCTACTTTGAAGTCCTTGTAGCTTGTTTGTGAGGGTAAGCCTCAGAGAATTTTTTTAAGTGGGGAGTTAGATTCAGTATTTTGCTTCACTTTGTCTTTTAGATTTACTGTATGAAGAGAAAGAGTGATTCTATCTTAGCTCAGTGCTTTCAGCAGCTGCTCATGCTACAGAGTGGGAAATATTTTTTAAAAAGACATACAAGAAAAAAGAGGATAGAGTCATAACTGAGGGGAAGCAAGTTAATTTTAAGCCTCTGTTATTCAAGCTAAATGGTTAACTGACAACCAGGTACTGTTCTTTGCTAGAGTTTATCTTGGTTGAACTGTGTATGCATGGACAATAGGAAGAATTAGAAGGAAAGTAAAAGTTATTTAATGTTTGCCAAGAGTCAGGCCCTCTGGTAAGTTATTTGCATAAATTATTTTTTCCATTATAATAACAATTTGGGATATAGGTAGATTCAATATCCCCTTTCTATTGATGAAGACATTGAGGTTTTCAGGATATAAATGTAGCTACAAGGTCAATAGACAAGCCGGGGTACACATTTCAGTCTCTCAGTCCCCCAGGTCTATAGGCTCTCCATTATAACATGCTGAATAAACTCAAATATAAGCTGAATATTCACATTTTTACTGTACTCTTTTCTCTAACTTTTCTGACACCCTTTAATTGGGCAACTTTAATTTGTTATCTAACTTTAGGCTCTAAACATTCTGAATAATTACATAATCAAGTCATAATCCTAGGTCACAAAGTAAATCAAACTTTCTCAAATACTCTTCCCTCTTAAGGAAACATGATAAAGTGAATATAGCCTGAAGAGGCTAATAGTCTAGTTGCAGAGTCAAACTCAATGAAATTTAAAGAAAGCCAGGAGGTGAGGATAAAACCGGGACAGCTGAAAGAAGGGCAGGTTCCCTAAGCATCTCAGTAGATTACAGTTTTGTTACTGAGAAGAGCTGGAGGGTCACCCTACTGAGACCCCCTTCAAGCATATTTTTCCCTCAGCTTCAGAACTTACTTTGTATACGAGATGTTTGAATAAATCTTTGTACCTACGCATTTCTCAGCAGAACACAGAAAAGGAACTGATTAGAAATTTAAATTTCAGAAACATCAAAATTGCAAAATAGAGATTTCTTCCCAAAATACTATGCAGAGGCTTCCAGTGAGTCTTATTATGCTCATTACAAAAGGTAAGTACACTGGCATCCACACTTGGATGGACTATTTGAAAACACACAGGATGGTTGGAAAAATTAGAATAGGTAAAGGAAAAGATAATATGTCAATTCTCAATTAATCAATGCCCCTCTATGCAGTCAGTGACCTTTATTGAATCTCCTGTCTTACTAATCTTTTGCACATCCAGCAGAAGGTGGGAAGGGTCAGTTTGTCAGTGTCTTTTACTGAAGGTCCATTGTTCAGAGAATTGCAGTGAACTTGATAAAGAATACATGAACATAGAAAACAGACTACTGGAGGCCGGGCGCCGTGGCTCACGCCTGTAAACCCAGCACTTTGGGAGGCCGAGGCGGGTGGATCACGAGGTCAGGAGATCGCGACCATCCTGGCTAACACAGTGAAACCCCGTCTCTACTAAAAAAAATACAAAAAAATTAGCTGGGTGTGGTGGCGGGCGCCTGTAGTCCCAGCTACTCAGTAGGCTGAGGCAGGAGAATGGTGTGAACCCAGGAGACGGAGTTTGCAGTGAGTGAAGATCAAGCCACTGCACTCCAGCCTGGGCGACTGAGCGAGACTCTGTCTCAAAAAAAAAAAAAAAAGAAAGAAAGAAAACAGACTACTAGATCTCAAGCATCTTTCATTGTAATGGAAAAACAAATAAGTACACAAAAATTTTGTCATTATTATGGTCAGTGCCCTTTGGCATGGCACACACATGAGTAATCAATCATCTCTATAAAATGAACCACAGATGGCATATTAGTCTTAACTGTTCCACAAACACAGGGCCTCTGTTCTGTGCTAACGACTTTAGATATGCCAGTGTTGCATGAATTACTTATTTGGCTGTTTTCCCCCCAACACTGTAAATTTTAAGCATAAAAAATTATTTCTACTTATTACAGTGTATCAGGTGCTTTATACAGTAGGGTGCTCGATAACTATTTTTGAATGCATGATTGAATAAATGAATAAAATGTTTTCAGTTTCACTTTGGTATGTTCACAATCACCTCGAATTTTGCCCTTTTTAAAACAAAGCCTTTTTTAAAAACCATGTAGCCTTCTCTTGGCTGATAGGTGATAGATTTTCTTGCATAATAGAGATTATTAAATGACCACTTCTCATGCAAAAAAATCTGTAAAATGAGGGTAAATTTGATCTGGAGGACTTCCCAACCCACTCTCATTTATCAAAAACCCTTTAGCGGAACCACCTCAAGGTCACACCTCATTCATTCCCTCTACAGAGGTATATTGACTCCCCATGCTAAGGGCTGGAGGCAGAGCTGCAAACTAACATGCCACTCTTAGGAAGCTTTCAGTTCAAAGGTAGGAAAGTCACTAAAAGAGACAACAATTACAAACCATGGTTAAAAGTTAAATCAGGGGTGTCCAATCTTTTGGCTTCTCCAGGCCACACTGCAAGAAGAAGAATTGTCTTGGGCCACACATAAAATACACTAAAACTAACGATAGCTGATGAGCTAAAAAAAAAAAAAAAAAAAAAATTCAGACAAAAAACTCTCATTATGTTTTAAGAAAGTTTATGAATTTGTGGTGGGCCACATTCAAAGCTGTCTTGGGCCACATGTGGCCTACAGGCCAAGGGTTAGAAAAGCTTGTGTTAAAGCAGTATATTATTTGTGTTAAAGTAAAAAAGTATATAATTCTACTTATTACAATGTATCAGCTGTTTTATATATTAGGGTGATCAACAATTATTTTTGAATGTGTGACTGAATAAATAAATAAATTTTTTTCAGTGTCATTGTGGCATGGTCACAATTACCTTGATCATCCTAATCCTTACTTGGGACTAGACAGGGAATCCTGATCTACTTAGATATGGATTAGGATAAGCAAGGCAATATGCCAGATATTTCAATCAGATGTCTTCATTCCACCAAGCATTGCATCTCTTCTTCAAAGCTGACATATGGCCCCCAACATTTTTGGTACCAGGAACCGGTTTCGTGGAAAACAATTTTTTCACAGACCAGTGGGGATGGTTTGAGGATGATTCAAGCACGTTACATTTATTGTGCACTTTCTTTCTATTATTATTACACTGTAATATATAATGAAATAATTATACAACTTACCATAATATGGAATCAGTGGAAGCCCTGAGCTGCTTTCCCTCAACTAGATGGTCCCATCTGGGGGAGATCGGAAACAGTGACCTATTATCAGGCATTAGATTCTCCTAAGGAGCACACAATTCAGCATGCACAGCTCACAACAGGGTTTCCGGTCCCATGAGAATCTAATGCCTCTGCTGATCTGACGGGAGGTGGAACTCAGGCAATGACGTGAGCAATGGAAAGCAGCTGTAAATATAGATGAAGCCTCACTCACTTGCCTGCCTCTCACCTCCTGCAGTGCAGCCTAGTTCCTAACAGGCCATGGGCTGGTACCGGTCCATGGCCTGCGGGTTGGGGATCCCAGCTCTATCTAATCTGATATCTTACTTTTGGTTAAGATATTACAGGAGGCTGGGCACAGTGGCTAACGCCTGTAATCCCAGCGCTTTGGGAGGCCAAGGTGGGCAGATCACCTGAGGTCAGGAGTTCGAGACCAGCCTGACCAACAAACCCCGTCTCTACTAAAAATACAAAATTAGCTGGGCATGGTAGCACATGCCTGTAACCTCAGCTACTCAGGAAGCTGAGGCAGAAGAATCACTGGAACCTGGGAGGCAGAGGTTGCAGTGAGCTGAGATCATGCCATTGCACTCGAGCCTGGACAAAAAGAGCAAAACTCCATCTCAAAAAAAAAATATATATATATAGATATATAGATATTACAGCAGTAGGCAGGCAGTATACCTCAAAAAGTAATCCAATCTCACGTAAGAGTTGAAAATTTAGATTTAATAGCCCATGACAGAAAGTCAGTCAGAATTACTACAGTCGAAACCTGAGAATCTGAATTTTAACAATTTTTTTAAATGAGTTGTATGCATGCTAAAGTAAGATCCACTGCCTTATGCTGCCCTTGCTTCTTTAAAAACCACTTCTGCGTTTCATATCTGGTTGTTTTAGTTAAAGCTCTTCTGCTCCGAATTCAGTCTCAAATATGCATTTTCAATTAATTATTTTTAACAAGGTGTCAAATAAATTCAATAAGGAATCATGAGGTAAAAGCCATGAGAGACACTTGAAAGACGCACCAGAGAGAATTCAGTCACTCTCATCAAAGAAAATATTGTTAGATAGCATAGATAATTTCTTCTGAGAGAAATTACTTTTCCAGAAGAAAATATGGACTCTATTTGGCAGCAACCTTCTTTGAAGTTTGCGGCAAATCCCAAATAAACCTTAAATATATTTGATTCTATGTGTTAACAATCTATGCTTGAACTGACATAAATTAGTACACAACACAATAAGCAAAGAATGTCTAATCCTATGCAGCAGTGTGTTCAGTGATATAAGAACTAGATACAGAATGTGACAGAACTCTACCATTTACTTTTTTATATTAAGCTGATCATTTAATTCTTCTGTGCAACAAGTTCCCTAATCTTCAGTAATGTGGCTATTAATACCTATACTACACATGTAGGAAGGAGAATAAAATAGAATAAAGAGTGTAAACAGTATAAAATCTGAAGTGTTATTCAAATGTATAAGTTAAATAACCATCATTGTCACACATATTTATTATCAATATAGAACACTGAAGATTATAATGAAATGTTATGGAGTCTCTGCTGATTACCTATATTATAAACTAAGCCTAGGAAACTAAAATCATGGCATATGTCTCTCACATTGCCAAAATTGTTGCCAAGTGTTTAATACAGTAGAGGTACAGAGGTTATTCAATTTTTTTGTTTGTTTTGTTTGTTTGTTTGTTTGTTTGTTTGTTTTGAGACGGAGTCTCACTCTGTCACCAGGCTAGAGTGCAGTGGCGCAATCTCAGCTCACTGCAAGCTCTACTTCCTGGGTTCAAGCGATTCTCCTGCCTCAGCCTCCTGAGTAGCTATAGGCGCACGCCACCACACTGGGCTAATTTTTGTATTTTTTAGTAGACACGGGGTTTCACCATGTTGGCCAGGATAGTCTCCATCTCCTGACCTCGTGATCCGTCTGCCCCACCCTCCTGAAGTGTTGGGATTACAGATGTGAGCTACCAAGCCCAGCCTCAATTGTTTCCAATAGAAAATATGGGAGTTTTTGTTTCTTGAGGAGAGGACCACAAACATGAACTAAATCACTTCCACAAAACTAACATGGCGTATGCCTCAAAAGTGAGAGATTATAGCCGTAAGACTCCAGAATACAAAATAAACTAGGAGAAAAACTTGAGGAGATTAAAAAACAATAATATAGAGAGGATCCAGGTGAGGAGAGGGCTCTGGGGCACAGAGGAAGAGAGAAGTATCTATTTGTTGATTTTTTTCTTCCTCACATGACCTGGATGAATGTTTGCCCACCCTTTGTCACAGGAAGGAATACAACACCATGCCAACTTGACACAGAAACAGAAAAACTGGCAAAGAAACAGAAAAAATAACTACATTAAAAAACCATTGAATAAACTTAAATTCTATTTTAAAATGGCCTTTATGGCCTAGATGTTTTCACAATTCTATCAAGATTTCAAAGAACAGATACCCATCTCACATAAACTTTTTAAATGATTACCCAATGTATTTCATGGGCCTATTAAATCCCAGATTCTAAAACTAGATAAGAAAAGGGTTCATGAATGTAGACATAAATTATTAGATAATTGAATATTCCAATACATAAAAAATAATAGGTCAGAAATAAAAATAGCTAGAAAGAACTTCAGTTTTATCTTTAGATAACAAAAAACAAAAACAAAACTATACAAATAGCAAATTAACAATTTTCTTAAGCCCATTGGAGAATTGAGGTCTCGATATAAACAATTACTCTAAATCCAGAGAGAAAGAGATGCCTGCATGGAGAAGCAGGACCAGCATTTCCTTAACATGGAAATGTGCCAGTGTTACAGTGTGAATCCCCCAAGGGCCTACAGATATAGGTGTGTTCTGTTTTATAGGCTTTTGTTCCAGGAAACCCACCACAAGATAACTAGGAAAATCAGTGAAAATCCTGAAACAGAGGCCTCCAAGGTTCTGCTGGGTAGGAAATAGCCACTATTTCCAAAATTCCATCCGGATACATCACCACTATTTATCTTATACAATAAAAGCCTTGATCTGTAGGTAGAATTTTATATATTATATATTATATTAGTATATGTATTTCTATGTATGTGCACACATACACATATCATATATAATGTGTGCATGTATATCTCCTTGACCATATACTAAACTTTAAGAAATTTAAAATGATAGAAATGAACAAAGTACATTTCTAGCCCATAAGGGAATTAAACTATGAATCAATAACAGAAAGACATCTGAAAAAGCTCCAAATATTTGGAAATTAAACAACACACTTCTAAATAACTTATCAATTGAAAAGGAACTCTCAAGGATCAATTATAAAATGAAAAATTTTAATATAATAAAATACAATATATAAAAATTGTGGAATTCAGCTAAAGTGGTATTAGAAAGAAATTTATATCATTAATTGCTTACATTAAAAATAAAGTTGTAAGGTCAGCAACACAAACTACCTTACAAAAATTGAAAAAAATGGTAGCAAACTAAATACAAAGCCAAAATAAGGAAAAAACATGTAAAGATTAGAGTGGAAATCATGAAACTAAAGCAGAAAACAACAGACAAAAATCAAAGAAGCAAACAAAGTTAAATTAAAATTAATAAAATTGACAAACCTATAGCAAGACTGATCAAAAAGAGAGAGAAAACACAAATTATTAATATCAGGAATGAAAAAAAAAAAGAAGACATCATTCTGGATACCACAAATACCCAAAAGACTATTTTAAAATACTATAAAACTCTATTCCCCCAAATTTAATAACTTCAGTGAAATTTACCACATCCTTAAAAATACACAAACTAGCAAAATTCACTGAAGGAAAAATAAATACCTGAATAACCTTATATCTATTGATGAAATTAACCTCCCAAGACGGAGCTAGTAAGAAACTGAATCCCTGAACAGACCAATAATGAGCTCCAAAATGGAATTAGTAATAAATAGCCTACCATTACCAAAAAAAGCCCAGGACCTGATGGATTCACGGTCAAATTCTACAGCTGTACAAAGAAAAGTTGATACCATTCCTACAGAAATATTCCAAAAAACTGAGGAGGAGGGACTCTTGCTCAACTCATACTATGAGGCAAGCATCATCTTCATACCAAAATCTGGCAACATACCCATCTTTTGGAAGAAATCCTTGCAAGATAGTGAGGTATACATTGCTGGCCCTCATGAGAGAATGAAATTGAGCCCGTTGAATCAGCCTTACTTGTACCAAAGTCAATCAGCTTTTTCGTTATTCACTAACCTGTCATGCTGCCGTATGTGATTACAGTCAAGAGATAGAAAAACAGACAAACAAACAAACAAAAAAACACTTAATCATTTACTGTTGGTTAGCCTACTCAAAAATGAAGTTCAACTTTCTGATGTATTTCTGAGCCTGCTAATTATGTGAGTATTACTGTTTGTGTAAAAAAAAAAAAAAAAAAAAAAAAAGCAAAAAAGCAAATTCACCATTATCAAGTAGGCTTCATCACCAAATGCAAGGTTGGCTTAACATATGCAAATCAATAAATGTAATTCATTGCATAAAAGGAACTAAAGACAAAAAACACATGATTATCTCAATAGATACAGAAAAGGCTTTTGATAAAATTGAATGAAACTTCATGTTAAAAAACTCTCAATAACCTAGGTATAGAAGGAACATACCTAAAAATAATAGAAGCTGTCTATGACAAACCCACAACCAACATTATATTGAATAGGCAAACGCTGGAAGCATTCCCCTTGAAAACAGGCAAAAGACAAAGATGCGATTCCCTCTCATCACTCCTCTTCAACACAATATTGGAAGTCCTAACAAGAGTAACCAGGCAAGAGAAAAAAAATAAAACGAATCCAAATATGAAGAAAGGAAGTCAAACTATCTCTGCAGATGACATGATTCTAGATCTAAAACCCCCCCAGTCTTGGCCCAAAAGCTCCTCCAGCTGATAACCAACTTCAGCAAAGTTGCAGAATACAAAATCAATGTTCAAAAATCATTAGCATTCCTATACACCAATGACAGCCAAACCGAGAGCCACATCAGAAAGGCAATCCCATTCACAATTGCCATAAAAAAGCATAAAATACCTAGGAATACAGCTAACTAGGTAGGTGAAAGATCTCTACAATGAGATTTACAAAACACTGCTCAACTAAATCATAAAAGACTCAAACAAATAGAAAAACATCCCATGCTCATAGAAGGAAGAATCCATGTTATTAAAATGGCCATACTGCCCAAAGCAATTTACAGATTTAATGCTATCCTTATCAGGCTACCAAAGACATTCTTCACAGAACTAGAAAAAAACTATATTATAATTCACATGGAACCAAAAAAGAGCTCCCATAGCCAAGACAATCCTAAGCAAAAAGAACAAAGCTGGAGGCATCAGGTTACCTGACTTCAAACTATACTTCAAGGCTACAGTAACCAAAACAGCATGGTAATTGTACAAAAACAGGAACATCGACCAATGGAACAGAATAGAGAGCCCAGAAATAAGGCCACACCCACAACTATCTGATCTTCTACAAACCTAACAAAAACAAGCAATGGGGAAAGACTCCCTATTCAATAAATGGTGCTGGGATAACTGACTAGCCATGTGCAGAAGATTGAAGCTGGACCCCTTCCTATAACATACACAAAAACCAACACAAGATAGATTAAAGGTTTAAATGTAAAACCCAAAACTATAAAATCCCTGGAAATCAATCTAGGTAGTACCATCCTGGACATAAGAATGGGCAAAGATTTCATGACAAAGATGCCAAAAGCTATTGCAACAAAAGCAAAAACTAACAAGTGGGATCTAATTAAACTTAAGAGCTTCTGCACAGCAAAAGAAAATATTGACAGTAAACAGACAAACTACAGAATGAGAGAAAATATATTGCAAACTATGCATCTGACAGTCTAACACGCAGCATCTATAAAAAACGTAAAAATTTACAAGAGAAAAACAACCCCATTAAAAAGTGAGCAAAGAACATGAACAGACACTTTTTTAAAGAAGACATATATGCAGTCAAAAAACATGTGAAAAAATCTCAATGTTATTCATCATTAGAGAAATGCAAATCAAAAGCACAATGAGATACCATCTTACACCATTTAAAGTGGCTATTAATAAAAGTTCAGAAAATAACACATTTTGGCAAGGTTGTGGAGATAAGGAAATGCTTATACGCTGTTGGGGGGAGTGTAAATTAGTTCAACTGTTATGGAAAGTAGTATGGCAATTCCTCAAACAGCCACAAGCGGAAATACCATTCGACCCAACAATTCCATTATTCCCCAAAATATAAATTATTCTACCATAAAAAAACACATGCACGCGAATGTTCATTGTAGCACTATGCACAACAGCAAAGACATGGAATCAATCTATATGCCCATCAATGACAGATTGGATAAAGAAAATGTGGCACATATACATAATGGAATACTATGTAGCTATAAAAAAGAATGAGATCATGTTTTTGTGGGAACATGGATCGAGCTACAGGCTCTTAACCTTAGCAATCTAAAGTAGGAACAGAAAACCAAATACTGCATGTTCTCACTTATAAGTGGAAGTTAAATGACAAGAACTTATGAACACAATGAAGGAAACAACAGGCACTGGGATCTACTAGCATGTGGAGGGATGGAGGAGGGAGAGGAGCAGAAAAATGGCAATAATAAAAAAAGAATGTGATGGAAATTCTACAGCCAAAAAGTACAATAACTGAAATGTAATTCACTGAATATGACCAAATGGTTTTAAAATGGAAAAAGAAAATAAATCCATAAAATTCAAAATAGATTAATGGATTGAATAAAATTTGGAGTACACTGAAGAAAAGATTGAAAAACAATAAAGGTTCAGAGACTTGAGGGATAATATCAAATGATTCAACATTTATGTCACTGGAGTTCCAGGAGAATAGAGACAAAAAGTGAAAGAAAAAAATATTTGCAGAAATAAAAGGCTATAATCTTCCCAAATTTGGTAAAAAGAAAGAAAGGAAAAAGCTATAAATTTACAGGTCCAAGAAATTTACAAACTCCAAATAGGATAAATACAAAGAAAATCACAACCGAGAAACTCATAATCGACTTATGAAAGCTACAGATAGAGAATCTTGGAAGCACCTAAAAACAAATGAAATTATGTAGATGGTAACAATCATGCAACCAACTGTAGGTTTTTGTATCACAAACAGCGGAGGCCAGAAGACGTCAGAATGGCATGTCCAAAGTAGAGAAGGAAAAGTTTTTCAGCCAAATTCTGTATCTACTGAAAGTACCCTACAAAAATAAAGTAATTATGTCCGTAGAATTGCTTAGCAAAACAAACAAATTTTAAAAGTTGAAATAAAAACCTTTTGTGTCTTTAAAATATGAGCTACTCGTAGCATATCTGCACTAAAAGGAAATGCTAAACGAAGTTGAAAGGACTGAAAAAAAGTGATTCCAAATAACAAGCTGGATATACAGGAAGGAATGAAGAGCACCAGAAATGGCAAACAATATATATAGTGTATGTGTGAATGTGTGTGTGTCTATATATACCTGTTTTCCTTTTCTTTCAAAACATTTTGCTTAGTGAATGAAGCCAAACGCAAAATGTACAAATTACGTGGTTCCATTTTATGACATTCTAGAAGAAGAAAAAGTAATATTTAGTGACAGAAAACAGATCACTGGTTGCCTGGGACTGGGATCAAAGGCAGAAATTGATTGCAAAAGGTCACAAGAAAACTTTTGGAGGGGATGGAAATTTTCTATATGTTGCTTGCGGTGGAGGGCACACAGATGTATGCACTTGTCAAAGCTCATCAAACTGTACCCTTAACGTGGCTGCATTTTACTGTATATGAATTATACCTTAATAAATTTGATTTAGGAAAACATAATGCAAAATGTAACAAATTTGACATAATACAAAGAAGAACTTCTGCTCAATGTAAAGTTCAAAGAAAGATTAAAGACAGGGAGGAATATTTGCAATGTTTAAAACTAACAAAGTATTAATCTAGATTATACAAGGAATTTCTGAAAAACAAAAAAGAAAAACAGAAAACCCAATAGAAGGAGTTGACAAAAGCTTCACATATGAAAATAAGGCTCATATTCCCTACTAAAGAAGCACAAAGTTCAAATTATGAGTTTTCAAATTAACAAAATTCAGAAAGTTGGATAACACCAAATGTTAGAAAGTATAATAGGGAAATTAAGCTGCTGGGTTTTGCTGACGGACTTAGAAATTGAGTCAGCCATTCTGCAAAGCATTCAGGAAATAGTAAAAATTATATGTGCAAGTAAATTACAAAACCTTCCACTGGTAATACTAGGTGCCAATCATAAGAGATAAATGGAATAAAATGTGATAATATTCACAAGATGGAATTCCAGGCAATAACGAAAAGAAGAAAAGTGCATATAGAGTACAATTAGTAAATCATAAGAAAATTATGAGTGATAAAACTATTAAATAGAATAATTCAACATCATTTATACAAATGAAAACATGAACACATCAATACATGGAGTAATATTATATAGTTTTCAGGGATACACATGAAGTCTTGTCTATGGATATAGGCAGAGAGAAATGTCAGTGAATATGAGAAATCATGTAAAAAAAGTAATTGCAGAAAAATATAAGAGAGCCCTTGTGCAGATTGATAACAGCGAAGTATAATTAACTCTCTGCATATAAAATAAAAAAATGTATTTCTCTACATTCATGAATCTTAATACTTTGTAATGCTGAGCCTTATATGTGAACTATTATTACTCCTTTCTCAAATGAAGAAAACTATGAAGACAACAGCAGTATTCTAAGCACGTGATTGAGATTACCATCTTTCTGCATATTAAAATGGATACAGCATTCCTTGGGAAACATCAAAGTCTCATTTCATCACAAATTTTTTACCTCCAAAGAGAATATACTTATTTTTCATAGTGTATGTGATACTGCCCATACTCATCTTGTTTTAAATTGAAAAATATGTAAAGAATCATGACTCAGTTTAGTTGAATATTATAAAGTAATAGTCTCTCATTTCATAACAATCATTTAATGACCATGGAATATGTTTTATGTTATCTAGTAATAATCTATTTAGAAACACATTGAGGATCTATTTTCTAATTCAGTTTGCACCCACTTTTATCTTTTGGAAAAATTGCTGATAAGAAAATTCTTGATACAACTCTTGAAAATAAGTTTATTTTAACATGCAATTTTTTTTCCAGGTAAAACATTCAATTAGTAATAGTTTTCTTAAAGCATGTCATCATGAATCTCCTCTAGTAGGTGAGATAAGACACACATGTAGCTATAATTAAAGCAATGTGTCATAAATGACACTCCATCTGATGGCACTTCATCATGGGATGAAGAAATTACTTATTATTAAAGAAGGGGATCAGAGAAGCTTTGTGAAAGAAACAACATTTGAACTGGATCTTAAGAAGGTTTACAATTTCCATGTAAACAGAACAAAGGGAAGTAGGAAAATGAGCAGGGTGTAAAAGATGTGTTAGGTATTTTTGTTTACACAATATATTATACCATATAGAAAGTGACATAAAATAACAGCAAAATTAAATTGAAGGGCAGAATAGAGATAAAGATTTTGAACTTTATTACATATAGTTTTGAGTAAAAACTAATGACATATCACACCAAGTTTGGAATATTAATCAGTTGTATGGAGAATGTGAAGAAATAATTAAATGGAGAAATTGGTTATAAGTTATGGCAACTGTCAAATTAGAGATAACAAGAACCTGAAATAGAATAGATACTATAAAAATGGATAGAGGCCGGGCGCAGTGGCTCACGCATGTAATCCTAGCACTTTGGGAGGCCAAGGTGTGCAGATCATGAAGTCAGGAGTTCGAGACCAGCCTGGCCAACATGGTGAAACCCCGTCTGTACTAAAAATACAAAAATTAGCCGGGGGTGGTGGTGTGTGCCTGTAATCCCAGCTACTGGAGAGGCTGAGGCAGGAGAATTGCTTGAACCCAGTATGTGGAGGTTGCAATGAGCTGAGATCATGCCACTGCACTCCAGCCTGGGCTACAGAGCAAGACTCTGTCTCCAAAAAAAAAAAAAAAAAGAAAAAGAAAGAGAAAACGGAGAGAAAAGAAACAATGTACATAGGAAAACTTTTCTAGGCAATGGAAAGTATTATACTCCATTGAGGAAAATATGAAATAAAAAGTTAAAATGACTATTTTAGTCTGGGTATTTGGTATATAATAATATAATGGTATATTGTGTTCATTAATAGAAAGAAAAGGAGAAAGATTAGGTATAACAAAACATATGAAAATGTATTCTAGATATAGTTTGAAGCATCTAAAATACCTTTAACAGGAAGTGTTCACAGAGCAATTGTATTGGTTGAGGCAATGCTAACTGATATAATAGAAAAACCTTGAAATCTAAGTGGCTTAACACAATAAATGCTTATTTCTTGCTCATATAAGCCTAGTAAGAGCATGACAGGAGGAAGGGAGTCTGCTCCACAGTAGTTTAGGAACCTTGGCTGAAAGTCTCTGCAAATGGCTTTCAAAGTTTTATTGGGCATTAATGTACAGTCATCTCACAAGAGGCAAAGTATGGAGAAAGTGAGAGGTGACAGCGTGCTGGCAGCCCTCGCAGCCTTTGCTCGCTCTTGGCGCCTCCTAGGCCTCGGAGCCCACTCTGGCCGCACTTGAGGAGCCCTTCAGCCTGACACTGCACTGTGGGAGCCCCTTCCTGGGATGGCTGAGGCCAGAGCCGGCTCCCTCAGCCTGTGGGGAGATGTGGAGGGAAAGGCATGGGCGGGAACCCAGGCTGCACAAGGCTTGCAGGCCAGCTAGAGTTCCGGGTGGGCATGGGCTTGGTGGGCCCCGCATTGGGAGTGGCCGGCCAGCCTGCCAGCCCCAGGCAGTGAAAGGCTTAGCACCCAGGCCAGCAGCTGCGGAGGGTGGGCCGGGTCCCCCAGCAGTGCCGGCCCACCGATGCAGCGCTTGATTTCTCACCGGGCCTTAGCTGCCTCCCCGCAGAGCAGGGCTCAGGACCTGCAGCCTGCCAAGCCTGAGTCCCCCCGCAACCTCCCACCACACCATGGGCTCCTGTGTGGCCCGAGCCTCCCCAACGAGTGCCACCCCCGGCTCCACGGCACCCTATCCCATCGACCACCCAGGGGCTGAGGAGTGCGGGCGCATGGCACGGGACTGGCAGGCAGCTCCACCTGTGGCCCCAGTGCGGGATCCACTGGGTGAAGCCAGCTGGGCTCCTGAGTCTAGTGGGGACTTGGAGAACCTTTATGTCTAGCTAAGGGATTGTAAATACACGAATCAGCACTCTGTACCTAGCTCAAGGTTTGTAAACACACTAATCAGCATCCTGTCTATCTCAGGGTTTGTGGATGCACCAGTTGGCACTCTGTATCTAGCTAATCTGGAGGGGACTTGGGGAATCTTTATGTCTAGCTAAGGGATTGTGATACACCAATCGGCACTCTGCATCCATCTCAAGGTTTGTAAATGCACCAATCAGCACTCTGTGTCTAGCTCAAGGTTTGTAAATGCACCAATCTGCGCTCTGTGTCTAGCTGATCTGGTGAGGACGTGGAGAACCTTTATGTCTAGCTAAGGGATTGTGAATACACCAATGGGCACTCTGTATCTAGCTCAAGGTTTGTAAATACACCAATCAGCACTCTGTATCTAGCTAATCTAGTGGTGACATGGAGAACTTTTGTGTCTAGCTCAGGAATGGTAAATGCACCAATCAGCATCCTGTTAAAACAGACCAATCAGCTCTCTGTAAAATGGACCAATCAGCAGGATGTGGGTGGGGCCAGATAAGAGAATAAAAGCAAGCTGCCCCAGCCAGCAGTGGCAACCTGCTCGGGTCCCCTTCCACACTGTGGAAGGTTTGTTCTTTCGCTCTTTGCTATAAATTTTGCTACTGCTAACTCTTTGGGTCCACACTGCCTTTATGAGCTGCAACACTCACTGCGAAGGTCTGCAGCTTCACTCCTGAGCCAGTGAGACCACGAACCCACCAGAAGGAAGAAACTCCGAACACATCTGAACATCAGAAGGAACAAACTCCAGACACGCCGCCTTTAAGAACTGTAACACTCACCCTGAGGGTACACAGCTTCATTCTTAAAGTCAGTGAGACCAAGAACCCACCAATTCCAGACACAAAAGCACACATAATTTCAAACAACATCAAGTTAAAAGTGTCACATATTATTTCTGTTCCCAATACACTGGCAAAAACCAGTTCCATAGGCATATTTAAAGACAAGGTAAAAGTTAAAACTGAGGTAACTGGCTAGCTAACTGATATGGTTTGGAGGTCTGACCCCTCCAAATCTCATGTTGAAATGTGATTCCCAATGTTGGAGGTGGTATCTAGAGGGAGGTGATTGGCGCATGGAGGCAGATTCCTAATAAACTGTTTAGTACCATCCTCTTGATGATGAGAGGATTCTTGTTCAGTTAGTTCACTTAAGATATGGTTGTTCAAAAGAATCTGGGACCTCCCCACTCTCTCTCACTCCTGCTCTCACCGTGTCACCCACTAGCTCCCCTTCGCCTTCTGCCATAATTGTAAGCTCCCTGAGGCCCTCACCAGAAGCAGATGCCAAAACTACACTTCATGTACAGCCTGCTGAACTGTGAGCCTTTTTTTTTTCTTTTTTGAGATGGAGTCTCACTCTTGTTGCCCAGGCTGGAGTGCAAAGGCGTGATCTTGGCTTACCACAACCTCCGCCTCCCGGGTTCAAGTGATTCTCCTGCTTCAGCCTCCCGAGTAGCTGGGATTACAAGCATGTACCACCTTGTCCGGCTAATTTTGTATTTTTAGTAGAGACGGGATTTCTCCATGTTGGTCAGGCTGTTCTTCAAATCCCAACCTCAGGTGATCCACCCACCTCGGCCTCCCAGAGTGCTGGGATTACAGGTGTGAGCCACGGCTCCCCACCAAGCCATTTAAACCTCTTTTCATTATAAATTACCCAACCTCAGATATTTATTTGTAGCAATGTGAGAACTAACACAGTATGTCCTGGCATCAACTCTACAATTAAAAAGTGAGCATATATCTTTCACAAATGGCTCACCAAAGAAAATGTAAACAAGAGGATGTAACTAGAATGAGAAAAGAGGTTAGAAATAGAGATATAAATTTGGGAGGTGTATGCTTAATTCCTATGCAGAACTCATAGGAAATATGACATTCCAATGGAGAAAGCATGGAAAAAGTATAGCCCAAATGCAGGTTACTAGCAATCATATACTTTTTGATGTAAGATTCAAAAGGGAAAGTAAAACTCAGAGAAACTCAATGAAAAATCTATAGGAGTGTTTTAAGAGAGCAGAGGCAATAAGAAGTATTGGGGAAAGGAAGATGAATAGAGAGAAACATTGATGGGAATTGATGACTATGAGACCATTATGTCACTTCATAATACTGTGACTTTAACAGTTGTGGGAGCAGAAACCATATGAAAAAGGATGACAGAATGAGTGAATTGTGAGAAACTTCAGCTTTTGTAAATATTAATCTTTACAGATAAGGCAAAAAAAGAAGTGTGCAAAAAAAATATGGAATGAAGATATGGTGGGTTGACAGAAATGTTGTTGGGTTGGCAAATTGGAATTCTATGAAAAACATTTAAGTTTGAAGGTAAAGATCCAGTTCAAAACAAGAATGTAAAGATGTAGCTATAAACTGTAGTACTGAGAAAACAAGGTCACAGAGAGTGTAAAGAAGAGTTGGGAGAATAATGGGAGTAAATGAGAAGCTAACAAAAGCAATTAAATCAACAACAACAAAATCTGAAAAGATTTATGTAAGTTATTTATGAAGAAACATCACAATGATTGAAAGATAAAAATGGTGACCAGAGATACATATTCTTGGATAGAAACACTAAGCATAAAGATGACAATTATTTTTAAGTCAAACTATAAATATAGTATGATCCCAATTTTAAAATACCAACAAGTTTTGTCTTCTTCTGGAGAAGTACATACATTGATTCTGGAGTTCAGATGGTAATACAAACAGGAATGAAGATCTGTGAAATTGATGAAAAAAGACAAGAAAAGAAACACAAAAACAGTATCTATCTCGAATGTTGAAATACATTTTACAGCTAGAATAACTAAACTAGTATAGTGCTAAGCATGAAGATATAATGTCAATAGCATTAAAAACTCTGCGAATAAACCCTAGCACATTTGGAAATTGTGTATAGGATAAACATGGCATAGAAAATTCATGTAAAAAAATGAATATTTCAATAAAAGACATTAGGGCAACTAAGTTACCATTCAGAAAGCAAATAAAAACATTTAAATGCTTTTATCCAACTTTCTTTGGAAGCATTTTACTATAATTATTCCCCGACACTTTCTTCTTCACTTGATTGTTATCTTGCCTTATCAGTCCAATATAATACATTATCAATAAATCAAATATTTAAATATAGAATATGAAGAGTGTGCATAATATTACTAAAAGAAATCATGGAAATATTTTAAAACAATCTCACATAGAAGCTATTGTTTATCATAAACAGAAAGACAAAAACAAAACCACATTAAAAAATAATGAATGACAAAACTCCAGAGGAAAAATATCAAAACACAAATTTGGAAAAATATTGACAACTAATATGCTAGGCAATGTACAAGTCTCCAAACTTCAAAACAAAAAAATCCCTTGAAAGCAAAAGAAGCAAATTATATAAACTGATAATTCATAAAAATGGAAATATGAGTAATTCTTAAACAAGAAAAACTTTCAATCATAATAAGAGAAATAAAAGTTAAGACCTTTTTTCCCTAATAGTTTGATAAAGACTCAAAAACCTGGTAATACTTATGATACTGATGGGGATGATGTAAGAAAAGGGGGATTATTACACACTGCTGATGAGAATGTAATGTGTATGACAGCATGACATAAAGGACAATTTGAAAGCATCTATCAAAATTACAAATGCACCTAGTTTTAACTTCAGGAATACTTGCACACAGACATGAAAGGTAGGCACAAGGCTATATGTTGCAACATTGTTTATAATAGCAAAGTTAGCAAATCGAATGTTTCTCTAGTGCGTAAACATCCTAAAATGAAAATGCGTTGCTTTTAAAATCAGGAAAAAAAAATGCAGTAACTGTTACGAGATACGCAAACAAGTCCCCCCTCAAAAACACACACACACATGTTAATAAGGCAGACTGTTCGAGAATCATGGTGGAAGAAGAGTCTGACGGCTACATTTTGGGACGGTAAGCAGGCCTAGTCCTCCTGGTGAAACAGAAGTGAAAATGGTTTTCAATGGAAAAAACTGCGTAAGATATAGCATGTTACAGAACAGCCAACTATCAACCTAGACATTCAATGCATAAAGTAACATAGGTCCATTTATTTCTTAGAGCCACAAGCTTTTTCAATAGCCTTTGAAAATGTGTACTGTCTGAAAAAATATAAATAAGTGATGTGCCATTTAACGATGGGGACATGTTCTGAGAAATGCATCATTAGGCAATTTCATCAACATACAAAAATCATAAAGTGTATTTACACAGCCTCAATGATATAGCCTACTACACATCTAGGCTATATGATACACGCTACTGCTCGTCTGCTACAAAGCTGCACAGCAAGTTACTTTGCAGAATACTGTGGGCAACTATAACTCGAGGGTAATGATTTATGTACCTAAACATGTCCAAACATAGAAAAGGTACAGTAAAAATATGGTATAAAAGATAAAAATGGTACACCTTTATAGGGCACTTATGAATGGAGCTTGCAAGACTGGAAATTGCTCTGGGTGAGGCAGTGAGTGAGTGCTGAGTGAGTGTGAAGACCTAGAACATTACTGTACACTACTGTAGACTTTATAAACACTGTACACTTAGGCTATGCTAAACTTATTAAAAATTTCTTTCTTCAATAATAAACCTTAGCTTATTGCAACATTTTACTGTGTGTTTACTTTTTTAACTTTATTGACTCCTTTGTGATAATATTTAGCTCAAAACACAAACACTGTACAACTGTCCAAAAATATTTTTATATCCTTATTCTATACGTTTTTTTCTCTATTTTAAAATTTTTTATTTTTTTCTATTTTTTTAAAGTAGTTAAAATCTAAAATGCAAAAACACACATTGGCCTAGACCTAGAAAGAGTTAGGATCATCAATATTACTATCTTCCATCTCCACATCTTGTCCCACTGGAAGATCTTCAGAAGCAGTAACACACATAGAGCTGTCATCTCTTGTGAGAACAATGCTTTCTTCTGGAATATCCTATGGAATGACCTGCCTGAGGCTGTTCTACAGTTAAATTTAAAAAAAAAAAGGAGCACAAGCTAAAATAATGAATAAAAAACATAGTAGAGTGAATATATAAACCAGTAATATAGTCATTTGGTATTAAGTATAATGAACTGTATATAATGGTATGTGATAGATTTGTTATGACTGACAGTACAGTGGGTTATTTACACCAGCATCACCAGAAAAAGGTAAGTAATGCATTGCACTATGACATTATGACTGTTACAATGTCACAACAGCTCTAACTTCACCACAGCTGCAACGTCACTAGGCAATAGGTATTTTTCAGATCCACTATAAACTCATGTGATCACTGTCACATATGCAGCCTACCCTTAATTGAAACATCATTATGCGGCACATGAATATACATTGACACTAAAATTATGAATTACAAGTAAATGTGTGTACAGTTTTACATATGGATTAGTCAATAGTTTAATCCACTTCATATTTAAATACAGCAGCATTTAATTGAGATATGTTCATCTTAACATGTTAACTTCAGTGCAGGATTCAGTTTCCAAAAGAAAGTGTGCCTAAAGATCTTCAAGAGACTCTGAGACTTAGCTCAATAAAAATGTAGTAGTTTAAGAAATACAGCTGCTTTAAAAATCACAAAAGGTGGAAACACCCAAGTGTACATCAACAGATGAATGGATAAAATGTAGTATGAACACACAAAGACATACACACACACACACACACACACACACACACACAGAGGAATATGGTTCAGCCATAAGAAGGTATGAAGTAATATACACACTACAACATGGATAAACCCTGAAAACTGTATGCTAAGTGAAATAAGCCAGATGCAAATGGACAAATAGTGTATGATTCTACTTATATGAAACATCTAGAATAGGCAAATTCATAGTGACTAAAAGCACATTACATTGCCAGAATCTGTTGGGAAGGTAGGAATGGGGAGATACTGCTTAAGGGGTTTACAGTTTCTCTTTAGGATATTAAAAGATGTTGGAAATGGGTAGTGGTGATGGTTCAACAACACTGTGTATGTAACTAATGCCACTGAATTGTACACTTAAAAATGGCTAGAATTAAAAATCTTACATTATATATTTTTCTACATAAAAAAATTAAAATAAGGATAAGATAACACTTTTAGAAAACTAATAGCAATTAAATATCCCTGAGAGGTTTTTTGGTAACATTCTGCTTTGTGTGTTCCTATACTGCCTTACGCTGTTTGTTGCCACATTTCAGAAATATCAAAGCTCAGGATAAGGTATGGGGAATAATAATAATTAACCATAGAACAAATTTACAAATGAAGAAAGATACAAAAGGTCAGAACTTCTCAATCTAAAAACTAAAGTCGAAATAACCGAAATTATTGTAAACATTGAAGACATGGAAGTCAACATAGATATTTATGGAATCCTAGATGCCTAGAACTTAAATCTAGAAAACAGTATACTCTAGAGTTTCATTACTGTGTTTCATAGATCAAAGCAGTCTGCCAACTACAAGCAAAATAGTTTCAAAAAATTTGTGGGTTAATTTGTACATTCTTTATCAGCATCAAATTATCCAGGAAAGTTAAAAGGTATATAGGTTACATCTCTATTCTATGGAATTTGACATCCTGTGAAATAATTATGCTGCCTCATAGGTAGCACTTTAAAAGAAAAAAAAAATCATGCATGTACTAGCATTATGTCTTGCACTGGGAATAATTTAAATCATCTGTAATATTATAAGTGATCTAATATATATTTCTATACAACATGCAAACATGTATAATATATATATTTCAGAAAATCACTCTCAGTAAAATTAGATGACATAATTGGCATTCTGTATTAGATGAAGTGTGCAGGCCGACTATAGTCACAGAAGCCAGTTTACTTATTTTTAAGGAAGGTTGGACTTGTGCCAAAGAAAAGTATCTATAATTCACTATCAGAAGTGGTGGTCATGCATCAAAGCATAACTTGGTCCATTAACCCTGGGTAGAGTAACAGTATGGAGTATGTTGTGATAGCATAAACATACCTTGATGCCTTATTGGTATTCACAGTTTCTCTCAAGTGTGTGGTGTTAAGGCGCACTGAAGATGGTCAGTCCTTACTATTCAAAACCTAGATCATTGGCAGCTTTCATTTCACTTGTCTTCTGGGAAAACTGTGTGTCACAGTTGGAAGAAGTGGTAATGTGCTTAAATTTCCTTCTGTAGCTTATCCCAAGACCTGATAATTCCGAATGGCATTTGGCCCAACCATAGAAATTTTATTCCAGATTAATTTTGCCTTTCCTGGAACTTTTTTTTTTTAATTTCAAAATCTGCACCAAATACATCTCAAGATCATGCCATGAAATCAAAGTCCCCAGGCCCTGTTTTTGAATCAGGTTCTTCATGCATTTAGCGCCTTTTCAAAACATCAACTCATTATAATTTTTATGTTTTATTTTAGGAATATTTTCTCATTTTAACTCCTTTGAGCCTCTGTGATTTTATAAATAGTATCCTTATTATGGTCTGCTTCTGGCTTTTCTCACAGAGACTTTGCTGAGACTCCCAGAGTAGAGCAGCCTATTTTTGTGCTCTCTTGAGACTTGTTCCCTAGCCCTCCCTCATTGTGAATTTGTTCTGGGCTGTGGGCTGCCTGATGTTTTGATGTCTCTGTCCATTAACTAATTCTTGCCTTTCAACCACAGAGCTTCAGTTTCCTGTTTACTGCCCTCATTGTTACAGCTCTCTGCTTAGTGCTTCAGTCCGCTTGTCAATAGCATCCTTGGTAACTTCCTGTGTCATCCCCAGCCCCTCCTTCTCCACAGATTGCTTTTCACCAATTTGGCTTTCCAAAGACAGCCTGTCGGCAGCTCAAAGTCCCCTAGATTGAGCTCATTCTCATTATTATTAAGAGGCAGTAAGGCCGACACAAGTAGGTGACCACCTACACTGTGTTATTGAAAAGGCACAAGGAATTAGTCCTGTCCGGGCTGCCAGAAATTCCACACGAGCGATTCATTTCCTGATTATCGAAATTTTTCATATTTTAGGGCATCCTGATCAAAATGCAAATGATATCTTCTGTCAATTCTCAGGCTTTTCTACGTAACTACTGTTGTGCCTATCATATTATATATTCTATAGTACACTGTATTGCTTATTGCAATTAATTTTATGTTTCTGTGCCTTCATAAGACTGAAAGCCATTTGCATAATAATGGTGTGTCAATACTTATATCTTAGTGTCTAAGGTAGTACATGGTAATGGTGGGTCTTAATATATGGTTGTTGAATTAAAAAATACAAAATATAGGTGGGGAGGTGAGAAACTTATACCATTAACTTTTAATGCATTTATTTTAACTGTAATACTAATGAGTATCCATTAGGGAACTGAGACAACTGATGCAACAGTAAACCCAGATAACAAAGGCTTCAACACAACCTGAGGACGTTCTCTTAGTAGTGAAAAATCCAAAGGAAGGCAATTGCTGGTATTGATTTAGAAGTTTAAGGATGTCAGGGCTAAAGTCTCAGTAATTTCTGGCCTTTCCCTCAAGGTTGCAAGGTGACTGCTCTAGTTCCAGTCATCATGTCTACCTTCCAGGAATGAGAAAGGAGGAAGTGGCCTGAAGGAAGATGAGGCAAAAATCTGTATCAATAAGGCAGGACTTTCCCAGAAATTCCATCGGATTTTTGTTTATATCTCACTTGATAGAATTATGGCAGAATATCTTTCATACCAACAAGGAGAATTAGAAAACAGGGGACTTCTGTATTTGTTTTTGTCTGCAACAATAATAGGATTCAGCAGGTAGGAAAGAGAGGATATTATATTAAATAAGCCACAAGAACTCTCTGTCATGAGGGATAGTTGGGTGCACTGAGGAGTACATGAGTGCTGAGAGAGAGTCAATGTAAATAGAAGAAAGGGCATACATGAAGTCAACTAACAGCTGCTTCCCCATCCTGCCCACTAATGGCTGATAGTAGGCATTTGATCTATCAGCTTTAAAACCTGACTGAAGGCATGGGCTTCATGGGACTTCTAATACAACATCTTTATATTTTTCATTCAGCCTCTTCATGAGCTTCATAAATAATGCTTTTCCTGAACACTTTCAATGTACCTCGTACTGTGATACAATAATACCTGCTTCAAGTTGTCCACTGTAAATAGAACTTTGCAGTAACAGAAGTGGACATAAGGCCTTTAGTGGCCCACTGAAGAGGTACCTAATTCAGGCTGGGTGTACGCTTGTGCAGTGGGAAGTTAGTCTGGGAAGGATTACAGTAAAAAATAAAAGTAGAGCTGGGTTTTGAAACAAAAATAAAAGGACTCATTAAATGAAGAAGTACAGAAGGCTGTCACTGACATACGGAGTTGGTGCATAAAGACAAAGGGAGGCAAAGAAAGCAAAAAGCATTCTAGGATCTGTAATTTTGTCAGCAGAGCAAAGCACAACATTCAAGGAGTGAGGACAATGGCAGGCAGTGAGAAAACTAGAAGAGAGGTAAGCAAGAACCAGAAGATGGTTTTGAGCAATGAGACACTGAATTATTTTAACCTGATATTAGTTCTATGCCTCAGAAAAATTAGCCTGCTCTTAATTGATTAGAGAGGAGTAAAAATGGAGAGGTGGAATCCAGTTAGGAAACTATTCCAATTGTTCAAAGTATCAGGGCCTAAACTAAAACAATATCAGAGGTTCCACAGACAGTAAACAAGTCAAAGAGCCCACTTACCAAATGTGCTCTGTGTGTGTGTGTGTGTGTGTGTGTGTGTGTGTGTGTGTTTAAGATGGGCTGGCAGGAGATGCCACTGTAGGGCAGAAATGAGGGTAAAATACTAAGAAAACTCCCATTTCTTCACTCATTCATTGGTTCTGTTAAAGGTTAAACTGATTTTCATAAGGTTAATTCGTGTTTGGGATAATGTGCTACCTTAGTAAGACATAATAATATGCATACATACTCATAATAATGCCTATACATCTGACCCAAGCAGGACATGACACAACCTAAACAAGAAAACAGTCACTCAGCCATTGAGGAGCCTAACAATGTGCTCTGAATTGTGATTGAACAGCCTAATTCTTAGAGCAAATCTCAAGGACCAAGGAAATAATATGCAGCACTAGATTTTATTAAGCAAACAACAGGCGTGTTCACGCTGTGTTTCTGTGATGAGCTACTTAGTAGCCCTCAAAACTACTTACTAATGAAATGAGAAACTTATTACATTGGCCTCTGTAGCAACTACAGGAAATCTGGTATATAAAAATCAAAAAATAATTCTTAACCCATAAAGAAAATGATACAAGCTTCACAAAGCCAATGCAAGTAATTAGACACTTAAATTGAATGGCAATGCACATCAAACTTATACTATGCTCCCAGGTCCAGGAAACAAAAAACACAAAATAAATGGTGGATTAGAAGGATGCAACAGTTTCTAAAATTAACATTCCTTTACCCCGATTTTATATTATTCATAAAGAAGCCTTCAAGTTCACTAACCTAATACCCCTATTTGTTGTCACTGCTATTATCAGCTCAATCATGGTAATAACAAGCAATGTCTTAATGCACCACCTGGTTTGAAAAAACTTCATAGAAGAATAAATGCCCAAAGCAATTCTGGCTTTCAGACAAGAGCATCCATACAAAATGATTCCTCTATGCTTTCCCTGAAGGTTGCTTTCCTCTATGTGCAGTGGGAGATTATTTGACAGTAATGACAAATGAATTAACAAATCAGTAGACATGAATAAGCATGATTAAATTAAATGCATAGCACAGTGGTTGTGAGCTCACTTTTTTTATTTTATTATTATTATACTTTAAGTTTTAGGGTACATGTGCACAATGTGCAGGTTTGTTACATATGTATACATGTGCCATGCTGATGTGCTGCACCCATTAACTCGTCATTTAACATTAGGTATATCTCCTAATGCTATCCCTCCCCACTCCCCCCACCCCACAACAGGCCCCAGTGTGTGATGTTCCCCTTCCTGTGTCCATGTGTTCTCATTATTCAATTCCCACCTATGAGTGAGAACATGCGGTGTTTGGTTTTTTGTCCTTGCGATAGTTTGCTGAGAATGATGGTTTCCAGTTTCATCCATGTCCCTACAAAGGACACGAACTCATCATTTTTTATGGCTGCATAGTATTCCATGGTGTATATGTGCCACATTTTCTTAATCCAGTCTATCATTGTTGGACATTTAGGTTGGTTCGAAGTCTTTGCTATTGTGAATAGTGCTGCTATAAACATACGTGTGCATGTGTCTTTACAGCAGCATGATTTATAATCCTTTGGGTATATACCCAGTAATGGGATGGCTGGGTCAAATGGTATTTCCAGTTCTAGATCCCTGAGGAATCGCCACACTGATTTCCACAGTGGTTGAACTAGCTTACAGTCCCACCAACAGTGTAAAAGTGTTCCTATTTCTCCACATCCTCTCCAGCACCTGTTGTTTCCTGACTTTTCAATGATCACCATTCTAACTGGTGTGAGATAGTATCTCATTATGGTTTTGATTTGCATTTCTCTGATGGCCAGTGATGATGAGCTCACTTTAAGTCAGAAAGACCTGAATTAGAATCTTGGCTTGTCCATTTATGAGGCTTCTTAGCATCACTAAGCCTCATCAATAATATAGAAATAATAATACCACATTCATACACTTGTGAAAAATAAGGGGTGTCATAAGGTACCCATATCTGGCATATAATAAGTTTTAAGCACATATTAATGTAAAGAATGTATTAAGGACATCCTCTGAAGTAGTGATTTGCATTCCTCTTTTACAGAAAAGACTGAGACTCCGAGAGAGTCATCAACTTGTCCACAGTCATGATTTTTACAAGTAAATATGAAAGCTGGGATTCAAACACAGGTCTACTAAGGCAGATTCATTGCTCTGATTTTTTTAATCTATGTTTTTAAAAACATTCTTTCAACAAGCCAGGAATTAATGTAAATATTGTACTGAGCTTATGGTTTCAGAATCAAAGGAGAGAGGAACATAGAGAAAAAAATAAAAACAAAAGCAGTCTACTGCAAACAGTTCACAATTGTAGTTCTGCAAATTATTAAATTTCAAACAATTTATATGAGAAATGGTTAAATCAAGATAATTTAGTCTGAAGAAGAAACAATTAGGGAAAATAATTGCAATTATCAAATATACAGAAATGTGATTTAGAATATTATGTGTACTTTCACTTTGCAAGAGTGGTTTATATTCCTAAAGGATTAAAAATAAAATACAAGAAAAAAAGTTACAAAACAGGTACTTTGCTGCCAATTTTGGCTGCAATTCTATGGGGTTATTCCCTGGTGGCAGGTAATAAATAAGAGTCCTATTTATGACACATGGGTGAATTATTTTGCTTATATTTGCAAGTTATATCACCAGAGAGGAGTTGCTGGCTTGTAAGGAAATATCAACATTTGGGTTATTTAGTTTCTACACAATAGATATTTTAAAAGCAAAATATATTGTCTGAATTCTCATGTTAAATTATTATAATGTCCATGAACTTACCAAAAAGAAATTGTTCACAGCAATTTGCCACTTAACAAAGTTATTACCACCAAATAACTTGATTATCCTGTAAAATTTTATCGCAATATATAATTTCATACTTAATAAATGACATATTATTGGCCATTAGCTTGACTGAGGAAGTTTAGGAATTAAATATTCCCAAATTCGGCTTTCAAGCTGACCACTGACTCCAGACACGGTCATGGATAAAGACAAGAAAAATATTAAATACAAATGTCTAGATGGTTACACACCATACTGACCAAGTGAACCCAGCAAAAAAGGCCCATCACCATCTAATAGCAAAATGAAATTTTTAAAACGTCTAAAAGTCACGGAAGCATATAAATATACAACCACACCAGGGGGCGCTCTTAACACTGAAATGATGGATGGCATATTTTAAGACACGTGGTGGTCTCAGCTGGCCAAATGAAAGATTTTCTAAGCATGTAGTACTTGGCACAAGTGCTTATCTTTTGAAAATGTTTGCTGGCAATACACACATTTTCTTTTGTATCCAACTGTTCGTGTAGTTAAGACTATCAAGTTAGTCTATCAAGTAAAACATTTACTGCTGATAAAAAATATTTTATTTTTGAAACATTTGTCTACTTAAACTGACATCTGTCTCTTTGTGTAGTTGGGCTGATTCTCAGTAATAAGCATCGTGCTTAAAAGTACATACAATTTTTTAAAAATGAATTCAGTGTGAATTTTATTTTTTACAAAATTTCCTACCAGAACTTTAACTTTTACTTTGTGAAAGTGTAATGTAGGTAGTGTGGGTCTTTTCCATATTTTCTCGTTACCTGTTAGAAATCTGAAGTTCAAATGCTCTCCTCAGAAAGTTTCAGATTCTGCTTCCTAGAAAAATGCAATTAGAAAATTAGTGTCAGATTTCAAAGACAATGAAAAAGCCAGAGGTAAGTACAGGCTATGTTACTCAGAGAAAATCACCATATACTACTTCATTAACAGTAAATATTGTCATACAAATGATATCTGATTAAAATAATTTTTAAGAAACAAAGTTGAAAAGGAAGCATCGTAAAGCACATGACAAGGGCCTAGCTACCTGTTTTCCAATAGTGGTAGAGAATGAGTCTTTAAACTTTTCTCAACCCATGTGGTTGAGATAACTCTCTTTTTTATACCAGCTACCTTCATGAGTCACCACTCACCTGTACCCAACCTCAAATGGAAGGTTCTGGCCAAGGTTTGCCTAATATGCTTGGAGACTTCTCAGCAACTTCTTTCATGCAAGTTCAAGGAAACAGAAATGGACTTCTCTAATGTTTGAGCCCTAAATCAAATTAACCAGCATACTAATGCCTCAAATGTGGTTGAAAGGAATACATTTTTCATTCTATAACAATAGTGAGGATTTAAAGTTTAAAAATCTAGAGAAAATGATACATTTATTTACTACTTTAGAGTATATGTGAATAACAGAAAATCCCACCCAAAAAGCAGATATTAATAGTTCTCAAGGATGTAGGGACACAGAAAAAAAGAGCATAGGATAAAAGATAAACAGTCCACAGAAGAAAAAACCCTGGAGGGGTATGCTGGGAGAGGAGTCAGGTGACTACCACTGCCTGTTTTACCTCCTTCTTAATGCTTGGAGTGAAACAAGCACTGAGATATTCACCAAGGTACATGTACATGTTTGGTGAGAGGCAACATTTGATGTAAAATAATCTGGCATATGGTTAAACTGCATGAGTATCCATCAACAGCAAAGTCAGAGGCAGTGGTGTTGGGGTTCTTTGTGGTCAATCTGACTAGAAGTAGGTTCTGAGCCAGTTGCTAGGAAATGGAGATAGACTTTACCCCCATTAGGGCTGGAATGGTAACCAGAGGGCTACCAAGTAACCTAAATTTTAAATCAGACCCTAGTGCCAACTGAAGATGCTAAACAAGAAATGGCAAGTTTCAAACGTTTTGAAGGTAAAATAGTTTTGTAAGTGATTATGAATCCAGGATTAATTGAAGGTGCTGCAGATACCAAGGTGAGAACAAGACTAACTGCGTTATTTATTCATTCATTCAACAAATACTTAATGAGCATCTATTTATATACCAAGAACATTTAACGGCTTCAGATAAAGCAATGAACAAAAGAGACAGCGATCTGTGTCCTCATGAAACTCACATTCTAGTAGGAAACAGGGACCATAAACAATAAATATAATGAATAACCTATATAGAATGTTGTAAGATTATAAGTACAGGAAAAAAAGGAGAAGGGAGAGCAGTATAAAGGACACTTGGAACACAGGAAGGAAAAAAAATAGATTGCAATAGCAAAAAGGTGAATAGGGTAGGACTCATCTGTAATGTTTCACATATCAAAGGCCATGAGGGAGGTGAGGGAGTCAGCCATGCAGTCTTCTGGGGGAAGAGTGTTCCAGTAAAAGGGAACAGTGAGTTGAACGGCTCTAAAGTGAGAGGGTGCCTGAGCTGCTCAGAAAACAGCAAGTTAGCCACTATTCTGGAATGGAATGAAAAAGGGAACAGTAGTAGAAGAGGCTAGAGAAGTAACAAAAAAGCCAGATGGTGTAGCTTTTACTGGGAATAAAACAGGAAGCATTTTTACAAAGTGGAGAGAAATGGTCAGAGACTGAATATATTTTGAAAATAGACGGGACAGGATTTTCTGATAAGCTAGATGTGGGTATGAAGAATGTAGAGTCAAGGATGATACAAAGGTTTTTATCTGAGTAAGTGAGCTGGCATTTAGTGAGGCTGGAAGAGTGTGGGAAAAAAACAGGTGATTGGTGGGAAATAATTATTCTGGGTTTAGATATATGAAATTTGAGATGTCCACTAGATCTATCCAAGAGGAACTATATATAAACTATGCAGTTGGCTATACTGGTGTGAAGTTTGAGGACGATCAAATTTAACACCATAGATATAGCCGTTGAGATGTAAGAAGAAATGAGTGCAGATAGAGGGGAGAGGACAGAGAACTAGCCCTCAAGTGGACAGACTCAGGTGCTCCATTATCCTCACCTTCTCGTGTTCACATCCCTGTATGATTCCCATCTCCCAGAATGTAGGCAGGATCTGTAACTTGTTTCTAACCAATAGAATATGTGACGGTGAGATGTATGTGAAGCAAGCAGTCATGTAGGGGAAACAATCTGGCAAGGAACTGAGGGAAGCCTCTAGAAACTTAGGGCAGCCTCCAGCTGCCAGCTTGCAAGGCCTTCAGCCTCCAGCCAACAAAACATAAGGCCCTCCCTCCTATAGCTCAAAGAAAATAAGTTCTGCAGAAAACTTGAGTAAATTTAGAAAGAAATCCTTCTGAAGTCAAGAATTCGGATGATATCCCAGGCCCAAATGATACTCTGACTGCAGCCTTGCAGAAGACCCAGGTAAGCTGTGAGCAGACTTCTGACACACAGAAACTATGAGATTAAAAAAAAGTCTGTTATTTTAAAGCACTACAATTTGTAGTAATTTGTTATGCACCAATGGAAAAGTAACGTAATTCCTGGGTTACTCCAGCATTTGCAGGCAAGGGAGCTAAGAAAGCGCCAATAAAAAGACCAAGGAAGAGAAAGGCCAGTGAGGTAAGAGGAAAACCAACAGAAAAGCATTTCAGCAAGAAGTTTCTTGCCAGCTTTCTCAGAGAGGAATAGACAAAAATGCAAGGGAAAATTGAATCTTCTAGAAGCTGACAGGTAATCAGCATTGAAAACGACAGGAGAAGCCAGGTTCAGCCACTTCCACTCCAGCCTCAAGGTCCTCTATTTTACCCCTTCTTAGCAGAAGGTGGTAAGAGGCAGCGATGTTGCATGGAAATTGGTAGAAGCCAGAAAGTGTTTCTGTTCTTTCTGTTCTAGGGGCTCATTCACTAACCACACTAGATTTTACATATAAAGATTTACAGTTGATTTTAGCACAGATGAATTTTTTGGGGAGTGGGAGTCCTTGTAACCTAGCCAAGCTGTTCACTGCTAAGTAAATGACATTCAGCCTTACTAGGCTCCTGAGAAGACCCAATTAGTGTCAGAGCTGTGCTAGTTCACTGTTTATGAGGCTTTGAAGGTTGGTATTTCAAAACTCACTAACTAATGCTAATTAAAGTCGGCTCATTTTAATTACTAAATCACTAACATACCTATTTTTAAACTTTTCATTGTTATAAGACATGCTTGGATTGGCTTTTAATTTATTTTTCAAAAAAATCAATACAATCAAATCTAATGAGCATTTATTATGCAAAAGGCCCTGAATTAACTAGGTATAGCTCAGTGAAAAAAGCTGGCCCTGTTGCTTTTTGTATACCTATAATTTGGATGCAAACTTATGCTATTTTTACTGTTGAACAAAAACTGTTTTACGCCCTAATGTGATTAGTATTCAGCTTTAATCTATATTTATCTATAGGGAGCATACTATTTTCCCATAACTCTTTGAAAGCAATTTTTCCTCTATTCATTCACTCAACGAAGATTTATTGAGCACTTACTTAGTTACACAAAGTGGAAAAGTAGGATTTAAAAAATAGCGTATTTAAAGTTCTGTAAGACACATCCAAAATGTGTCCCTTTTATGTATTCAATACACTTTCTCTATGTATATGTTTACATACATAATATATATGGTGTGTGTTTGTGTGTTTATGTGTATATATATTTATATATGCTCAATCGTCCCTTGGATTCCATGGAGCATTGGTTCCAGGACCTCCCTTGGATACCAAAATCTTCAGATGCTCAATTCCCTTACATAAAATGGTGTCATATTTGCATATAACCTATTCACATGCTCCTGTATACTTTAAATCATCTTTAGATTACCTGTAATAGCTACTACAATGTAAATGCTATGTAATTACTGTGACACCATTGTTAAGGGAATAATGACAAGAAAAAAAGTCTGTACATGTCAGTACAGTTGCAATTCTTTCCCCAAATATTTTAAATCCATAGTTATTTGAATACATGACTATAAAATCCATGGATATGGAGGGCTAACTATACACACACACACACACACACACACACTTTATATGGCTCTGCAAGTGCTAGTAATACAACTCTGCCCCTTGCACCATCAGTTTCTCCCCAGGTTTTGCTCCATCATCAAGGCTAAAAGATTAAATCAATTGCTCCTATGTTTTGCTTTGTTTAGTTTAGCAGTGTTCACTTCTCTCAGTAATATCTCTGACATTGTGAAACACAGAGAAATATAAGATTAGATCATGGCGTGGAGGAGTTTTTAACTTATTTTATTACTATTTTCTATTTTTTAAATGCCCTCCCCATTTGAATGCAGACTCCTCCACAACAGAGGCTCCTGTGAACTTTTCACTGATGTAGCTTTTAATGGATAGTATATGCTCAATAAGCATTGACTGATTAGCAGCTTTCCAAAATGATTTGAGGTGGCTTGCATGAAAATGGAAATAGAGACTTAGAGAAGAACATATGCTGTTAGATAAGCATGTATAAATTACAGCTAAATAAGGTATTACATAATGTTTAATACAGCTTTTACTTAACAATTTAATGAATTGGAGACAATGAATTTTTTTTATTATACTTTAAGTTTTAGGGTACATGTGCACAACGTGCAGGTTAGTTACACATGTATACATGTGCCATGTTGGTGCGCAGCACCCAGTAACTTGTCATTTAACATTAGGTATATCTCCAAATGCTATCCCTCCCCACTCCCCTCACCCCACAACAGGCCCTGGTGTGTGATGTTCCCCTTCTATTTTAAGAATATGTTCATATAACTACCATACTTGAAAATTAAGTCTAGCCCTGTGCTTCCTCACAGCTATCATAAAAAGAGAAACATAGATTGTGTAATTGTATTTCCAACTAAAAGATGTTTTTTTATCAACAACAAAAATTTTCCTGAGTGGTAAATTCTAGTAAGAATTTATTACAAGGATGATTATACTAAAGCAAAAATAAGAGCATGTGTCTTCCTTAATGGTCTTAGGGAAGATAGATAAATTGATTTAAAAATGAGATACTGGATTGAATAAGATACAAGCCTCCTCCTAGGATTTACACTTTGATTCTGTTAACTATTACTCTTTGTGTTATTGACACCTCAGTAATTAATCATTAGGACAAGCTGGTGAGCATTTTCAAGACGGAGCGGGAAAAGCAGACTGCTAAATGAACAAAAATTTCTTGTACTTTCAAAGTGCACAATGTATTCAAATAATATAGATATCTCACATAAAACATCTCAATATACCTCAGTATTAATATCTATTTTCCACTTCCTAAAAGTGTAAGACTTCATTTCATTTTAATATAAAGTGCCACATGAAGTTACATGAGTGAACACATTGTTAGCCTGTAAAGCACTGAAAAAATATATAAATTACTAACACTGTAAAGAAGTAAAATTATTTACCACAGTATTATATAAGCGACAGCAAACTGTTATTCTTCACTACTGTACATAGGTCGAACATATTGCCTGCCAATACAATGCTCAGCTACTTAACCCACTGCCCCTGTTTAGTGCAATCATTAGGTGGTCAGGCTTTGTATTATGTGTCCAAGTACCAAAAGGGCCAGAATTGACAAGATTACCATTGTAATCTAAGGACAAGGAATCCATTAAGTTTGCTTGTGACATTCAATGAGGACCGGTTCAACTTAAAAAAATGATGTTGCCAATTTATTTCCTTCTCTTCGGATGTGAACTAAGAAATACCAAGAACATGAAGCAGTGACAGACTGTGACAGAGGCATAAAGAAAGAGGTAATGCAAGTTACTGGGGAACAAAGGCTTAGAGAGCAGTAGAGCTGCTATTAGAGATCTTCTGGCCCATGACAGGATCCAAGAAGGTAGGTGACTCCCGAGAGGACTGGTTTTGCAGTTAGATATTAATCCACTTGTAACAAGAAAACACCTTTGTCTTGAGATAACTTGAGCAAGTATTATTTGAGAGGAACCAGAAAAGATAAAAAAATTGCATATCTAAGATAAGCAAAACTAGTTTTAAAGTATTCTTAGATATTTATGAATTTCAGTTTCTCTTACTCCAGATTTAACATAAAACTAATTTCAAATCAGACATGAAAGAAGGAAAATGAACTCAATGAATTTTAATAGTATTTTAAACATTTTATTTTGAAGTAATTCAGACATAGATAAAAGCTGCAAAATTAGTAAGCATTCTGTTATATCCTCCACTCATTTCCCTAATATTAACAACTTATATAACAAAAGTACAGGAAATTAACAGTGATACAATATTATTAACTAAACTCTAGACTTTATTTGATAGTCACCCGTTTTTCCACTAATGGCCCTTTTCTGTTCCAAAAGATCCTATTCAGGATCTAACACTGCATTTAGCTGTTTTTTCTACTGAGTCTCCTCCAAAATGTAATAGTTCCTCAGTCTTCCCTTTTCTTTAATGACCTAGATACTTCTGAAGAATACTGTTTTGTAAAATGTCCTTCCATTTATGTTTGTCTAATGATCTATCAAATTACAATGACGTTATATATTTTTTGATAAGAATACTACAAAAATGGTTTTGTGACTTTCTTAGTGCATCAAGACCAAGGGGTTCACATATTTATCAATGTGTCTTATTCCAAATGATGTTTACCTTGATGATTTGATAAAGCTGGTGTTAACCAGGTTCTCCCACAGATTTCTTTTTGTAGTTGGTAAGTATCTTGGGAATATACTTTGAGACTATGCAAAATTCTGTTTCTCCCAATTAATTTTTGTATCCATAGGAGACTTTATGACATATATTACTACGGTGTTTGCCTAATGGTGGTTCTCTATTTCCTGATTTCCTTCTGCATTTATTAATTAAAATTCTACTGTGAAAAGGGGTTGTCTCTTTTCCCTCATGTATCAATTTATTTACTGAATTATGTATTGATGTCAGCAAAGACTCAAGAGCATTTTGTTTTATTCTGGACGTTAAAATCCAGTACTATTATTATTTATTGCTCAATTTGTTCATTAGCAGCTCCTTCAGATTGTCTCCTATGCTCTTGTGACAAACCACTTTTTTCTTTTCTCATTTCGCACTTTCTTACTTTCTAATAACTCAACATGTTAAATACTTAATTAGCACTTTTCTTGCCCTAACCCTGAAATCAACTACTTCTCTAAGGAGTTCTAATTTCCTTTTCTGGGTAGTGGTGTTTAAGCACCAAAGTCTAGGTGCTAGGAATCATCATTTTTAAAGGGGTGCCATTGCTTTTGACCCTCTTACCAGTCATAGCTAGGTTATATAAATATGAATACACAAATACACACACACACACACACACACAGCTGATTTTCATTATTTGCAATTTTATTCACAAATTCACCTATTCATTAAAATTTGTTTGTAACCCCAAAATCAAATCAATTCTCAAGATATTTTCAAAGTCATTCTCAGACCTGGGCAGAATATGAAAAATCTGAGTCACCCAATGCACATTATCACAGCTCAAGGTGAACAAAGCAATGCTTTGCCATCTTGTTTCAGTTCTCATACTGTAGATACATGTCCCACTGGAGATCTATCTAGTGTCACATTTTTTGCTTTTCTGTGCTTTGTGTTGCTGACTTTGCTGTTTAAAGTAGATCCCGAGTGTAGTGCCGAAGCACTGGCTAGTGTTCTTAGGCACAAGGCGGTTGTGGTGTGCCTTACAGAGAACATATGTATGTTAGATAAGCTTCCTTTAGGCATACATTATAGTGCTGTTGGCTGTGAATTCAATAGTAATGAGTCAGCAATATGTATTAAATGTCTTTAACTAGAAACACACATAAAACAAGGTTATGCATTGATTGATTGATTGATGAAAACGTGACCAGAGGCTCATGGGAACCTAACTCTGTATTTCCTTAGGAGCAATGGTGCTGTATTTGCTAGCTCAGTGATTTTATGGACCATCACTATTGTGAGTAACAGGGATTAGCTGTATTTCTTTATCTGTTTATCAGTATATACGCTAAAAACAAAGAACTTATATGGATACCTCTCATTCTAATCCACATAACAACACAGGATTCATTTAACCCTTCCTCTTTTTCTTATTTACATACTTCTTTCTCCAACAGTCAGAAATCTGACTCTCATCATCTAAAATTTGTTTACTTATTTGCTCAATTGTGGCATATACATAAACATTTTAGAAAACATGTGTGTATAAAATACACATTTTGCTAGTCAACACTCCTGTAAAAACATTTATAATATGATTACAGCAGTTATGTACATTTTTTTTTACTTTAACCATACAGTATCCAGTCAAGATAATGTTTTACCATAGTAATTTTAGTTAGTTGTTCTCTATTCTCTTTAGTGTGGTTATCTCACTCATTTGTAATACAATTAGGCTTGTCTTTTATTGTTTGTATTTTATTTTGGCTTCCCTAACATCAGTATTTGTTTTAACTGTTTGTTTATTAAGTGAATATATAAAATTGTACTATAATTATAAAGTTAGTTATAGAAAGAGATATATCCATAGAATTGTGATTAGTGCTATCTTTTCACTCAACTGATTCTGCATTATCTACAAATTATGAATTTAAACTGTTTCCATTTCAATTGTGGAACTTAAGTTTACCACATGTAGCTGTATATTTAAGTACAGGTTTTCACACAGGTGGAATGAGAAAATTTTAAAGCAAAATAATTAAATGTCTTACTTGTGGATAATTCAAGTGAAGGTTAACTCTGTTTCTTTAGAACTATTTTTTAGCCATATAAATTAAAGCAGAAAGATATGTTGAGTAGAATATAGAGTGATTATTTTAAAATTAGACTACTTGTTGATTTTCCAGTGCCTCTTAATTAGTCACTTGGAACAAATATATTATAATCTATATTAACATATGCATCAATATGTATCAGCATACAAGATATTAGGGTTCTCATATTTACTCTGGGTAACTGGCTAGCTAATATGTTGAGTTTTTAAAAAGTAGTACTGAATTTATAAAACATGCAATAGAATAAGTATTCCTCTTTACATAATATATGAAAGGACATCTTAATATAGATCCCATTAGAGTGCTAACAGTATACAGTAATCAAGAAAGCTGACAGATTTGACAGTATGAATAGGAAAATTCTTCACGATGATATTCAAGACAGTAGCCACACTAGCCATATGTGGCTATTTCAATTCAAATTTAAATTAGAAAGATAAAATAACTGCATTGCACAATGCAGACACTTCCATCACTGCTGAAAGTTCTATTGGGCAGCACTGTTCTACACTGTAAATCCATAAGGCTAGTGCCTATTTTTCTTGTTTCAGCACAGTGCCTTAACACACAGTAGACACTAAGGACAGATTTGGGAAAGAAGTGAATAAATGGCAATAGTATCAGGAACAAAATCTGGCAGCATGTATCAAAAGATGTTTATTACAGAATATTTATAATTTAAGACAGTGAGAAAAACCTATATATCCAATAAGATGCAGTCATTAAAGTAATATATTCTTAAAATGGAATATTATAAAACCATTAAAAAGGCCGCTTACAAAAAATTAATGACTTGAAAAGAGTTACATTCTATAGTTAAGTGAAATATGCTATTGTAACATTTTAATGGGAAATAATGAAAATATAAACATCAAAAGCTAAGAGTGATATCAAGTTATCAGATTATATTTTTTCTTTTGTCATTATGTATTTTATGAAGTTTCTGTAATAATGTTGTACTTTGTCATAGAATTTTAAATTAATTTTAAAGAAATTAACAAAAGTTTATTAGGCCAGGTGCGGTGCCTCAAGTCTGTAATCCCAGCACTTTGGGAGGCTGAGGCAGGTGGATCACCTGAGGTCAGGAGTTCGAAACCAGCCTGGCCAACATGGTGAAAACCTATCTCTACTAAAAATACAAAATTAGCCAGGCATGGTGGCACACACCTGTAATCCCAGCTACTCAGGAGGCTGAAGCAGGAAATCACTTGAACCCAGGAGGCAGATTTTGCAGTGAGCTGAGATAGCACCACTGCACAAGAAATTAACAAAATATTATTAGCAAAAATATTTATATATTATTTATTTGATTAAAAAAGGAAAAAATCAATGATTTATGTGCCTGTGTACTTTTCTCTCTTTGTTTTATATTAGGAATGCGTATTGAAAATAAGGATTTTCAGTAAAGATTTTCAATACTTATTCCTGATTTAAAATAAAGAGAGAAAAGTATACAGGGAGAATGACAAAATAGATAGTAATTTTTATAGAAGAAAATATGATGAAGGCATTAAAAATATGTTTTTGAATAATATTAATCTATGGTAAACTATCCATGTATATTGTGATACTCTGATTTACAGATTGACAAAAAAAACTAAAAAAAAAACGTGTAAATAACAAGACCCAAATTTGTTGAACTCATATAATGAGGAGATATGTAATATTTTTTACATGATATTAAGATACTTTAACATATTAACTCAAGTAGCATGTGGGTTTCAGATCATTTTTCATTCAGACAGGTGTTTAAGTATTTAAATACATGAAACGAGAGAAACAGAAAACTGTTTACAATGAGCTTCTCTGGGTCTTGGGGTGACAAGTAATTTTCATAGTTTTAAAACACTTTCATAGTTTTAAAACACTGAAATAAGTCTGGTTTTCTTTAATAATAAGACAAATTAATGTTTATTTAAAAAATCCCTGGCTGGGCGCGGTGGCTCACTCCTGTAATCCCAGCACTTTGGGAGGCCAAGGCGGGTTTATCACTTGAGGTCAGGAGTTCGAGATCAGCTTTGCCAACATAAAGAAACCCCGTCTCTACTAGAAATACAAAAATTAGCCGGTCATTGTGGTGCACCCATGTAATCCCAGCTACTTGGGTGGCTGAGGCAGGAGGATCACTTGAACCTGGGAAGTGGAGGTTGCAGTAAGCAAAGATCAATGCACTCCAGCCTGGGCAACAGAGCAAGACTCAGTCTCAAAAAATAAAATAAAACAAATCCCTAAATTATCTGCTTTCTCCAATTCCTAAAGACCAGTGAGGATTGAGAACCAGGCAGAGGGTGTGACTATGGGACCAGTATTTCTTTTCAAAGCCCTTAGCCAACATCAGCAAATTCAGTCCTGCTTCACTCCACAAATTCACCTCAGCTCAGCACTAGAGGACTGGGGCATTAACTTTCACTATTCAGATTATTTTACATGGACTAAGGTAATTTGTCATGGAATTCATAAGTTCTCCTTCTCAACTGCAAAGTCCAGTTTCTATTCTTTGGTTTCCTCCCATAGTGACTCATTCAGTACAGGATATAACTTGAGCCAAAAATGACATCAAAACTTTGGACAGGGAACACTGCCCCTGCCCCAACCCCAAATAGAAACTACAGTTTTTCATCCTAGAAAGCACCTTTCTCTCAGAAAAGGGTGAAATTAATAGTTGAAAGCCAAAACTACCCCTAGAGGCAAAGAGGTATTTTTGGTTTGTTTTGAATAATTGAGAAAGGGCTTAAGGCAAAGCTATTAAGATAAATTTTATTTTTTTACTCATCCAATACCTGAAGGTTTCTTTGTTTGTAGAGGCAAAGAATGGTAAGATATATTTGCACCAGAAAACATCACAACTATAGCAATTTCAGAATTTCACAGATAGGTGAAATGTTGAATAGGAATAAAATAATTGGGCAATAGAGATAGAGTTTGATAGACCCGTGTAATGCAGGCAGAAACTTTTAACTTTAAAAGTTAAACTTCAAGTAATCAGATGTAAAAAACTAAAAACTTTGCCATTATACCAGTTCTTACATGCACATCATAACTGTATTACATAGTGAAGAAAACAAGCACATGGTGACAAGCCTAGTGGTTAAGGGCACAGAACTGGAGCCTGGTGGTAACAGTACACATCTCCCATCCACCTCTCACTAGCTTTGTAACTCGACAAGTTACTTAACCTTTCTATACCTCAAAGTTCCCATGGTAAATGAAGATAATAACAACACTTACCCTATCTGGCTCTTGTGAGAATAGAATTACACCACATAGTTAACAAGTACTAGTTGATTTGGACTGTGAGATGGAAAACATTTTTCAGTGAAATCCATTTAATTTGTTTTACAAATATCATAAAAAGCAAAATTTATTTTTATAATTTAAACATCAGTTTGCACTGGAGTCATGAATGCTGAATCCTAGTTGAGGGTCTTCTACCTCCAGGTGAACTGTGGGCAAACCATTTTCTTTTCTAGGCTTCAGTGGTGTCATGAGGGAGTGTATTAGATAAAGCCTCATACTCCTTTGCTGCTTTCAAATTCCTATGATCTATAGAGCTGGGAGAAAAAGAGTTTTAATACTGCTGCTTACAAAATATTTTCACAGTAGGAACTAAAATACTGGAACATTTCAACATATTTATGTAACAGCCAAATTAAACAAAAGGCAAGTAGAATTCCCCAGTGGAAGAGCTACAGAAGTAAAAACAGATCAAAACACAGAGTTTTCAGAATGTATGCAATACTAAAGTTTCAGTGAACCAATCAATGAATGGGAGAAAAGACCTGAAAAACTAACCCTGGTGTTGGGAAGAGTGAAAGGAATAAGAGCTTTTTTTGTGTTGTTTTGTTTTGTTTCTCTGTTTCTCTTCTTTATAGTCTAAAATGTATTCTACTGAAATAGTTACATCCTTTTACCTCATAATCTAATTTAACTAGCATGTTTTAACTTATCATTTTGTTTAACTACTCGAAGCTGGTGAGGTTTTTGAATAACTTTATTACATCCTGCCACTGGTTGACATCCCAATCCCATTCCACCCCAATATATACTGAAAAAAAGTAAACAATTATTGTAGCATCACATTCAGATGAATTCTCACTCTAACCCAGGCTGGAGTGCAGTGGCATGATCTCGGCTTACTGCAATCTCCACCTCCCAGGTTCAAGAGATTCTCCCACCTCAGCCTCCTGAGTAGCTAGGACTGCAAGTGCACACCACCATGCCCAGCTAATTTTTATATTTTTAGTAGAGATGGGGGGGGTTCGCCATATTGGCCATGCTGGTCTCAAACTCCTTCCCTCAAGTGATCCTCCCGCCTCGGCCTCCCACACTATCGGATTACAGGCATGAGCCACCACGCTTGGCCACATCGCTTATATTTTAAGACATATTAGTACACTAATGCAAGTAGCATGTTGGTTTCAGGCCGTTTTTCATTCATGAAAATATTAGTTTTACATTTAATACATTTTAAACATTAGGAAAAAAAAGAGGAGGAAAGATATAATTCTAGAGCTTTAAAATGCTGCATCTCAAAGTTATACCTGACCTAATTATTTGGTTTGGTGAAGGTTGAGACACCGTAGAAGGAGCACTTAATAATTTGGGGGGAGTAGGAGACTTTTGGAAACACTATAGCTCTGCTTACTCCAATTCCTGATGAATGCTGCGTGTGTGTGTGTGTACAGATGTGGCATTTGCCTGAGTCATAGGAGTTGTCAAGATTCTCAGTCACAGCCTTAGACTTCAGTAACTGATGTGGAAGTGACTTACTCTTCAGACATATAAGGAAATAAAAGGTAACCAGTTATAACAGCCTAACATGTAGGAAGGGATTAACCACTTTTAAAAGTCATTTCACAAACATCATCAAATGCTACTTACAAATTTATGAGATTAATGCTTCTTATTGCTCATAAAGGATGATTTTCCTCTCACTGTTCATCTTGTATCTGGCAAAGTCAGAACCTCAAACTAGATCTGTCGACTTACGATGTAAAAAATACTCTTTCAGAGATAATGTGTTGTTCTTAAAATATGTGGATGAGTATGAGGAAGAATGCATGATTAGATGAAATAGTCCTTACCCTTGGGCTCCATAAATGGGCTGAGATGGCTGAAAATGTCTGTGTCTCACAAGGAATGTAGTGTCCTCCTCCTATTGAAGTCATTTCCACCTTTCCACCCAGACCCCAGCCCTATCAAGCTACCTCTTTTCCCTTTACTGCCATAGCCACAGGTACAGCTTCTTCCAAACATTTCTCACAATGTTGACTCAACTGCTCTCTACACTCCCTCTTTTTTAACTACTAGGTCCTATTGAAAGGAGCACAGATTTTAGGGGTCAGATACCTATTTTCAAATTCTGAATCTGACATTTACAAGTCTGTGATCTTGATGAAGGAGCTTTCACATCTCTGAGCTCTACCTTTCTCATCTGGAAAATGGTGCTGGGGAAGTGGAATAACTGAAGGACTTTTAATTATGAAAACCTGAGAGGTCTGTCTGGTAACTATTACTGTCATATTTATGAGATTAATGGTAATTTTGATTCCTCTATATCTTTATCTGAATTTCAGCAATACATAACCTTGAGATCAGAGACTGGCAGAACTTATTTTCCGGTTCGAATAAGATGAAATAAAGAAACCATCCAGAACCAGCAAATGGCACCAAATGCAACCTCTGGTTGCCCTTGCTGCTAATCAGCATAGGACAGTCCCACCAGTGCCATGATAGTTTACAAATGCCATAGCAACACCCAGAAGTTGCCATGTCTTTTCTAGAGATTTCTGAATAACCCACCCCTTAATTTGCATGTAATTAAAAGTGGGTACAAATACAGCTAGTCAACAGCCTATAACTTCCTACTCTGGGTGCACTGCCTATGAGTTATCCACGCTCTGCAAAGAGCAGCTACTCTTCTGTACACTGCCGCTTTAATAAACCTGCTTTTTCCCACCATCAGCTTGCTCTTGAATTATTTCCTGAGTGAAGCCATGAATACTGCCTGGATAAGCCCAAATTTTGAAGCTCACCTGCCCTGTATCTTCTGGTGCCCAACATGTGGCTCGAGAAGATGGCAAGAGTTGGTAAGATGGTGAGATGGCAAATAGAAGGTGAGAAGATGGTAAAGAGAGGTGGCAAGGCAGTGAGATGGTGACTGATGATACAGTCGAGAGAGACAGTGAGGTGACAATCCAAGGTGCAGAGCTGTAGCACAGAGACTGTAACACCAAATACCTACTAACACTGCAGAGCTGTAAAACCAGTCAAAGGCTGTTTTCAGAGCCATCATCTTTCTTATCAGGTGACAGCAGCAGATTGAGCTGATGGGCAAGGGGCTGACACCTCACTGGGACCAACTGTGGTCGGCAAGTTGATGGTCTGCACATTGGTCTCCTTGCAGCAGTCAAACCCTCCCAAGCTTGGGAACCTAGGGGAGACCTTCACCAGGGGCCCAAGTTAGAGACCAGTCAGCATCATTTTGGCTTCTGCAGATGGGTAAATGTTCCCTCTGCCCCTTCTTTGACATCTGGTGAACCAGGAAATGAAGTCTCTGGTTAGATGGTCAATTCAAAATCCCCCATAGTTTGGGTGCCCTAGACAGAAGTACATCTGACCAACTATATCATCATTGACCCTTCTCTAGGTCCTTTTTACTCTAATGCCATTTTATTTTTCCATGGGTCCTTTTTATTTTCCTCCCTGCAATGTATGTTTCATTTACAGTTTTTGCTTTTACTCCCTGCCAACTTTATTTGAGCAATTGTGTAAGGCAGGATACTTGGTTGTGAGAGGTCCCCTGTTGTGAGGGGACCCTGTGATATCAGAGTCACATTGTTCTTTGGCCCCAACGTGGTCTTTGGGGTTCACTCTTGAGTACCCCTTAGATGCTCTGGGGATTTTGGCCTATGGTGAGGGGACCCTCACTGGCCAATACCCAGGTGCTGCAGGTTTTTCAGCATTTGGTCCTGTTGGCTACCCTCAGATGCTCTGGGGTTTTCAGCATTGGCATGTCCTTCTAAGACTGTAGATTAGAGTCCTACCCGAGGGGGTTCATTTATTCCTTAGTTTCCCTTCTACGAGTGTGGTGGGTTAGAGTCCCTCTCTAGGGGGTTCTTAATCCTGTCACTCTATTTTTACCTTTCCTTTTATACTTGGCTTA